>NW_021836869.1:22500-37100 GCF_006345805.1 Octopus sinensis | reverse complement strand
ACATACATACATACATATACACATACGTACATACATATACACATACGTACATACATATACACATACGTACATACATATACACATACGTACATACATATACACATACGTACATACATATACACATACGTACATACATATACACATACGTACATACATATACACATATATATATATATACATAAATATATAAGTCAGGAGAGGTGAGAGGGAAGCCGCAAGGCAACCGAAAGGAGATGAGGAAAATACATAAATAAACTCTGTGAATTTATATCATAAACACCCACGCAATTTTTCTGAGTAGGCTATGGAAAAAGAAGAGAAGAAAAAGCAAAAAACAACAACAACAATAACAATACTACTACTAATAATAATAATAATAATAAAGTAATAATAATAATAAAAATAATAATAATGAAAATAATAATAATAATAAAAATTAATAATGATAATAATAATAATAATAACAATAATAATGATAATAATAATACTAATAATAATAATAATAATAATAATAATAATAATAATAATAACAATAACAATAATAACAATAATAATAATAAAAATAATACTAATAATAATAATAATAATAATAATAATAATAATAATACTAATAAAAATAATAATAATAATAATAATAATAATACTAATAATAATAATAATAATAATAATAATACTAATAATAATACTAATAATAATAATAATAATAATAGGAAAGTAATAATGAATAATAAAGATGATAATAAAAAAAATTATAGAAAAAATGTTAAAATTGAAAGTAAAACAACCAATGAAAATATAACGAAATCCAATTGATCCCTGTCACGTGACAGCGTGACACTCAGCGAAACAGACACGTTTGATGAATGAACAGCGATAATTGGTTTCGTCTCTTGAAGTGTCTGTGTCTGCATAGGTTTGTGTCTGTGGCGGCAGCGGTAGCGGCAAAGAAGGGGTAGGGTGGGGTGTGTGTGTGTGTGTGTGTATTGTGGCGGAAAGGAAGGAGAGTGAGGTGATGGTGGTGGTGGTTGGGGGGTTTGAGTAGGGTGTGTGCAGTGCATGGTGTTGAAGGTGGGCAGTGCATGGTGTTGACGTTGGTAGTGGTGGTGGTTGTGGTGGTGTTCGGAAAGTGTGTTTCGCAATGGGGACGGTGCATTGCATTTGTCTGGTTGGTGGTGGTAGTGGTGGCGGTGGTGGTAGTGGTGGCGGTGGTGGTAGTGGTGGCGGTGGTGGTGGCGCTGTTGTTTGTCGTGGTAGTGACGGTGGTTGTGGCGGCGGTGGTGTTGATTGTGGTGTGGTGTGGTTCGATGGTGGTGGCGGCGCTGGTGTTGATTGTGGTGTGGTGTAGTTCGATGGTGGTGGTGGTGGTGGTGGTGGTGGTGGTGGTTGTGATTGTGTTGGTAGCGGTGGTGGTGGTGGTGGTGGTGGTGGTGGTGGTGGTGGTTGGTAGCGATGGTGGAGGTGGTGGTGATGATAGTTGTGGTTGTGGTGTTGATTGTGGTGTAGTTCGATGGTGGTGATTATTGATGGTGATGATGACGATGAATGACGATGGTTGTGGTGGTTGTGATTGTGTTGGTAGCGGTGGTGGTGATCATTGGTGGTGATGATGATGATGGTGGTGGTTGTGGTTGTGTTAGTGGCGGTGGTGGTGTTGATTGTGGTATATTTCGATGATGGAGATTGTCGATGGTGGTGATGCTGGTGATGGTGGTGATACTAGTAATGGTGGTGTTGGCTATGATAGTGATGGTGTTGGGGGTGGTGACGGTAGTGTTGGTAATGGTAGTAATGGTGTTGCTGGTGGTGACGGTGACGTTGGTAGCGGTGGTGGTGGTGGTGATGGTTATGATGGTGATGGTTGTGATGGTGTTGGTAGTGATGACGGTGGTGTTGGTAGTGGTGGTGGCGCTGCTGGTGGTCGTGGCACTCCTGGTGTGTGGTGGCATGAGCGCTAGTGGTGGAAATGGTGTTGATGATGATGGTGGTGGTGGTGATGGTAGTGGTGGTAATGGTAGTGGTGGTGACTGTGGTGGATGTAGTGGCAGTGATAGTACCCGTCGGTGTCGTAGTTGTAGTGACGGTGGTGAAGGCGATGGTGGTAGATGCAGTGATGGTGGTGACAGTGGTGGTGGTAGTAGATGTGGTGGCAGTGATAATTGTGGTGGGGGTGAAGCAGCGTGGTGCAACGTTTTAGATGAAGTGCGGTTGGAATCGGTAATGGCGACGGAGGTAGTTTTGGGCTTGTGGATGGTGGTGGTGGCGACGCCGAGGGAGGCGGTAGTTGTGGTGGTGGTGGTGGTGGTAGTGGTGGTGGTAGAGCCGGTGATAATGGAGGTGTTATTTGTGATGTTAGGAGCGGTGCCATGCTGTGGTGTTATCCGTGCTGGTGTCGAAGTGATGGTAGTAGTGTTTGGTGGTAGTGGTTAAGAGTTGGTGAAAGTCATGGCGGTAGTGGCGGTAGTAATGGTGGTGAAACTAGTCGCGTTGGGTTGTGGTGCTTGCTGTAGTACTGAGGCGAGTGTGGTATTGATGCTATGGGTGGTGGTGGTGGTGGTGGTTGCGTCGGCGGTGGTAGTTCATAGTGGTCTTCATTATGGTAGTGTCTGTTGTCGTGGGAGCGACGGTGGTGGTGGTGGTGGTGGTGGTCATGGTGATCGTGGTGGAGGTAGCGGTGGTAGTATGAAGGTGCGAAACGCTTAACAGCATTTCGTCCGTCTTTACGTTCTGAGTTTAAATTCCGCCCAGGTCGACTTTGCCTTTCATTCTTTCGAGATCGATAAATGAAGTACCAGTTGCGTACTAGGGTCGATCTAACCGACTTAGCCCACCACCAAATTTCAGGCCTTATGCCTTTAGTAGAAAGGGTTATTATTTAACCCCAGGCGGCGAGCTGGTGGAACTCGTTACCACGCTAGGCGATATCCTTATCGGCATTATGTCCATCTCCACGATCCGAGTTCAAATTCCACCCATGTCGACTTTGCCGTTCATCCTTTCGAGGTCAATAAAATAAGTGCCAGTTAAGCACCAGGGTCGATGCAATCGACTTACCCCCTCCCACGAAACTACTGGGCTTTTGTCAAAATTTGAAATCATTATTATTTCGTCTCGGGTCACTCCTTAACCCCGAACATATGATCAATATGTTTCCAACCGTGATCATCCTATCTTTATCTTCTTTATAGGGAACCCAGAACCACAATACACAATATGGCCCTTTTTTGAGAGAGTATGATTTGAGAGAGATTTGGTTATTATTTCTACAAGGTCGATACAATGTAGAGGTCACCCTTGAAGGAGTTGTTGTGTGGTAAGTAGCTTGCTTACCAACCACATCGTTCCGGGTTCAGTCCCACTGCGTGACATCTTGGGCAAGTGTCTTCTACTATAGCTTCGGGCCGACCAAAGCCTTGTCAGTGGATTTGGTAGACGGAAACAGAAAGAAGCCTGTCGTGTGTGCGTATGTGTTTGCGTGTTTGTCCCTCAACATTGCTTGATAACCGATGCTAGTGTGTTTACGTCCCCGTAACTTAGCGGTTCGGTAAAAGAGACAATAGAATAAGTACTAGGCTGGGGTCGATTTGCTCGACTAAAAGGCGGTGCTCCAGTATGGCCGTAGTCAAATGACTGAAACAAGTAAAAAAATAAAAGAATATATATATATATACACGTAGGCTTGAAACGTCAAAGAACTTTTCATTCTTCCCAAGCGTCAAACTAACACACCAGCTTGTTGTTCCATAACCTGTCTACGTCTTTTGTTTTCTGTAAATTTGAACAATATATATATATATATATTCCTGAGTGCCATACTAATCAATTGTTTGTTTGTATTCCACCTGCCTTCGTCTTTTGTTTATTTTCATAAAGCTTCCCGTTATATATATATATATATATATATAATATATATATATATATATATATAATAACGGGAAGCTTTATGAAAATAAACAAAAGACGAAGGCAGGTGGAATATAAACAAACAATTGTATTAGTATGGCACTCAGGAATATAAATAAAACAAGTCTTTTACATTTCGAGCCTACGCTCTTCAACAGAAAGATACACAGAAAAGAAACACGGAGAGAAACGAGGAGAGAGAAAAAAATGCGTGCAGAAGCTAGCGAATCAACATGGCGATATATATATATATATATAAACGCACACACGTATATACTACACACACACACACACATATACTACACACACACACACACACACACACACACATACTACACACACACACACACACACACACACACACACATATATATATATATATATACACACACACATATACATACATACATATAGATAAGACAGTAGGGTGTGGTTTGAGGGAGATTTGGCTACTATCTATACAAGATCTAGCTACCATGTAGAGGTCACCCTCACTGCCTCATACCTAAATGCATACATGAGGCAGTAGCGTACGCGTTGAGGGAGATTTGGTTCCTACTTCTACCAAACTTAGCTACCATGTAGAGTTCTCTCTCATTTGCGCATATAGATACATAACAGGTTTGGTCTTAAAGGGAGAAGTGAGAAGGTGGGATTTAGCTGCTATGTCTGTTACGTGAAAGGTTCCTGGCATTTGTAGAGTTGTTCAACCACAAATCAACACTGATCCAGTAAGACCTATGATCAAAGGCGTTCCAACTGTGACCATCCAGTCCTTTTTACTTCCCCAACTTACAAGGAATCCTTTGACAACTTATCCAAGCACTTTTATAGTAGCAGTAGTAATAGTAGTGGTGGTGGTAGTAGTTGTGGTTATGGTGGTAGTAGTAGTAGTAGCAGCTATATTGGTAATTGTAGTGGTGGTAATAAAGGTGGTGTTGGTGGTAGTAGTAGCAGCTACAGTGGTAGTTGTAGTAGTGGTAGTAAAGGTGGTACTGGTGATAGTAGCAGTGATGGTAGTAGTGGTATCAGTGTAGTAGTGATAGTTGTGATGGTGGTGGTGATTGGTAGTGGTGATGGTTGGAGTAACAGTGGTAGTGATAGTTGTGGTGGTGGTGGTGGTGGTGGTTGGTAGTGGTGGTGGTAGTAGTAGCCGCGATAGTGATAGTTGTAGTAGTTGTAGTAAAGGTGGTGTTTGTGGTGGTAGTAGTAGCAGCTGTAGTGGTAGTAAAGGTGGTGCTGGTTGTAGTAGTTGTGGTGCTGGTGGTGGTAGTGAGGGAAAGGAAAGGGGAGGGGAGGGGTTACGGTTGTTCCCATCAAGTGTAATGACAAGCGCTTAAATTCGATTAATGTTAAGAGCGCTTAATTGTTGTGGTGGCGATGGTGGAGGTGTTAGTGATGGAGGTGATTGTGGTGGTGGTTGTGGAGGTCGTTGTGGTGGTGGTGGTGGGGTGGTGGTGGTGGTACCTCTTGCGGTAATGGTGGTGGTGGCTGTGATGGCGGTTATGGGTCGAGGTAATGGTGGTACTTCCTGTGGTAAAAGTGGTGGTGGCGGTGTTTGTAGTGGTGGTGGTGGTGGTGGTGGTGGTGGAGGTGGTGGTGGTGGAGGTCGTTGTGGTGGTGGTGGTACCTCTTGCGGTACTGGTGGTGGTGGCTGTGATGGTGGTGATGGCGGTGGCTGTGGTAATGGTGGTACCTCCTGTGGTAAAAGTGGTGGTGGCGGTGTTTGTAGTGGTGGTGGCTATGGTGGTGGTGGTGGTGGTGGTGGTGGTGGCTGTGGTGGAGGTGGTGGCTGTGGTGGAGGTGGTGGTAGTGGTTGTGATTGTGGTGGTGGTGGTGGTTGAAGGTGGTGGGGTTGAAGGTGGTGGTTGAAGGTGGTGGCGGTGGGAGTGGTGGAGGTGGTGGTAGTGGTTGTGATGATGATGTGGTGGTGGTGGTGGTGGTGGTTGAAGGTGGTGGCGGTGGAAGTGGTGGAGGTGGCTGTGGTGGTGGTAACTCATGTGGTAATAGTGGTGATGGTGTTGGTGGTGGTGACGGTGGTGTTGGTGGTGGTGAAAGTGGTTAAAGTGGTTGTGGTGACGCTTGTGGTATAATAGTGGTGGCGATGGTTGTAGTGGTGGTGATGGTGATAGTTGTAATGTTCGTCGTGGTAGTGATGGTGATGGTTGTAGTGGTGGGGGGTAGTGATAGTTGTAGTGTTCATGACGTGGTGGTGGTGGTGGTTTGTAATGGTGGCGGAGGCAGTGAAGGCAATGGTGGTGGCTATGTGTGGAAGGACGTACTTTGCATACGGTTCTATGAGCCTATAAGGGTTTGAGTGCGCTTAATTAAAGAGATGTGTGTGTGTGTGATGTGTGCGTGTGTTTATTTGTGTGTGTGTGTTTGAACTTGTCTTCTGAAGTGTGTCTATGCGTTTATTTATATATACATGTGTGTGTTGTAGGGTGAGTGTGTGTATTATAGTGTGTAAGTGTTATAATATGTGTATGTGCTGTAGTATGCATATGTGTGTACTGTATGTATGTATGTATATATATATATATATATATATATACTCTTTTACTTGTTTCAGTCATTTGACTGTGGCCATGCTGGAGCACCGCCTTTAGTCGAGCAAATCGACCCCAGGACTTATTCTTTGTAGGCCTAATACTTATTCTATCGGTCTCTTTTGCCGAACCGCTAAGTTACGGGGACGTAATCATACCAGCGTCGGTTGTCAAGCGATGTTGGGAGGACAAACACACACACACACAAACACACACACATATATATATATATATATATATATATATATATACGACAGGCTTCTTTCAGTTTCCGTCTACCAAATCCACTCACAAAGCATTGGTCGGCCCGAAGCTAGAGTAGAAGACACCCACCCAAGGTGCCACGCAGTGGGAATGAACCCGGAACCATGTGGTTGGTCAGCAAGCTACTTACCACACAGCCACTCCTGCACCTATGTATATATATAATATATATATATATATATATATATATATATATATATATATATATATATAATGTATAATCGGTCAGTTGCTCATAAGAGGTGGTGGTGGTGGCGGTGGTGTAGGAGGAGGAGGAGGAGAAGGAGATTCAAGACGGAGGATACATCGTTAGCAAGTCGAGGGAAAAACGAGTCAGGCAAGCGTGACGAAAGGATAGAGGTGGTTAATTGCACAGGTAATGATAGTGGTGGGGGTGTGGCGTTGTCGCTGGTGCAGGTAGGTAGTGGCGGCGGTGTTGTAGTGTGGTGTGGTACGGGTTTAAATAGTGAAGTGACTGTATTATGTGTTGCAATCAGGTGAATAACTGCAGCGCTATTTCTAGCAGATCTAGCTGCCACACAGGGGTCTCCTTCCTGGACATACACATACATTTCTATACATTCATAAGACAGTAGGATGTGATTTGAGGAAAATTTGGCTATTTCTAACGCGTCTAGGTACCATGTAGAGGTCACTTTCATTGTCTCTCTCTCTCTCTCTCTCACAACACACATATACACTTCGGCGAGCTGGCAGAAACGTTAGCACGCCGGGCGAAATGCTTTGCGGTATTTCGTCTGTCGTTACGTTCTGAGTTCAAATTCCGCCGAGGTCGACTTTGCCTTTCATCCTTTCGGTGTCGATAAATAAAGTACCAGTTTTGCACTGGGGTCGATGTAATCGGTTTAATCCCTTTGTCTGTCCTTGTTTGTCCCCTCTATGTTTAGCCCTTTGTGGGTAGTAAAGAAATATGTATTTCGTCTACCGCTACGTTCTGAGTTCAAATTCCGCTGAGGTCGACTTTGCCTTTCATCCTTTCGGTGTCGATAAATAAAGTACCAGTTTCGCACTGGGGTCGATGTAATCGGGTTAATCCGTTTGTCTGTCCTTGTTTGTCCCCTCTATGTTTAGCCCCTTGTGGGTAGTAAAGAAATATATCTATATAAGATAATAGGATGTGATTTGAGGGAGATTTGGCTGCTATTTTTCTTAGGTCAAACTACCATGTAAAAAACTCTCAAGTTGATTTATACATACATACATACATACATACATACATACAGAACGGTGTGATTTAAAGGAATATTTGGCTGCTATTTCTACCATGTCTAGATAACATGAAGAGGTCACCCGGGTTGTCTCACACATATATACATACACTAGACAGTCGGGTGTGATTTGAGGAACATTTGGCTGCTATTTCTACCAGGTGTAACTGACACATAGAGGTCACCCGTGTTATCTCACACATATATACATACGTTAGACAGTCGGGTGTGATTTGAGGAACATTTGGCTGCTATTTCTACCAGGTCTAACTAACACGAAGAGGTCACCCGTGTTGTCTCACGCATATATACATACACTAGACAGTCGGGTGTGATTTGAAGAGAAAATTTGGCGACTATTTCCAACACTACTAGCTCCGACATAGAAGTCCCTCACATCTCATACATAGATATACAAACGGTGTGATTTGAGGAACATTAGGCTGTTATATCTAACACTCCCTTGTCTCACACACACACACATATATATATCTTTTACTTGTTTCAGTCATTTGACTGCGGCCAAGCTGGAGCACCGCCTTAAAGGGTTTTAGACGAATAAATCTACCCCAGGACTTTTTTTAAAGCCTGGTACTTAATCTATCTGTCTCTTTTGCCGAACCGCTAGATTACGGGGACGTAAGCAAACAAATACCGGTTGTCCTGCGGTGGTGTAGGAGAAACACGGACACAAACACACACACACATAAATACATATATATATATAAACGACAGGCTTCTTTCAGTTTCCGTCTACCAAATCCATTCACAAGGCTTTGGTCGGTCTAAGGGTATAATAGACGACACTTGCCCAAGGTCCCACGCAGTGGGACTGAACCCGGTACTATGTGGTTAGGAAGCAAGCTTCGTAGCACACAGCCACGCCTTATATATCATGTAGATATATATATTTGACAAAGTGGTGTGATTATGTATATATGTATGAGTAGAGGTGCGTGGTTTAGTGGTTAATGTGTTGGATTCATGGTCGTATATATATATATATATATATATATATATATATATATACATACGACAGGCTTCTTTCAGTTTCCATCTACCAAATCCACTCACAAGGCTTTGATCGGCCCAAGGCTATAGTAGAAGACATTTGCCCAAGGTGCCACGCAGTGAGACTGAACCTGCAACCAAACAGTTAAGAAGCAAGCGTCGTACCACACAGCCACCGCTGCGCCTATACACACACAAGGTCTGAGGGACATTTAACTGCTATTTCTAACAGGTCTTGCGACCACATGCAGGTCGCAGTGCATTAGAGGTGATGGCTGGTGGTGACGATGACAGTGTGGGTGGGCGGGCAGGCGGGGGGACGGTGTAGTGAAATGGCTGTGATGTGAAGCGATGCGGTTGACCGGTTGTGTAGTGAGGCGTGACGTGATGCCACTTGAATGAATAAATAAATATTGATGACTAGCGATTGTCTTTTGTTCCTAACAATATTGTTGTCGTTATGGTTGTTGTTGTCGTTATCGTTGTTGTTGTTGTTATTTCCTAGTCATTGTTGCAGCAGCTGACGATACTGTTTGCTATATTATGGTTGCTGTTTTTGTTGTCGCTGGAATCGTCGCCGCTATTAAGGTAGAATCTTATTGCAAATGTTGCTGTTGTTGTTTTTGCCACTGTGTTATTTTAGTCGTATGGAGGCGCAATGGCCCAGTGGTTAGGGCAGCGGACTCGCGGTCGTAGGATCACGGTTTCGATTCCCAGACCAGGTGTTGTGAGTGTTTATGGAGCGAAAACACCTAAAAGCTCCACGAGGCTCCGGCAGGGGGTGAGGATGGCGAAGCCTGGTGAATTCTTTCACCACAACTTTCTCTCACCCTTTCTTCCTGTTTCTGTTGTACCTGTATTTCAAGGGGCCAGCCTATATATATATATATATGTGGAGGCGCAATGGCCCAGTGGTTAGGATCGCGGTTTCGATTCCCAAACCGGGCGTTGTGAGTGTTTATTGAGCGAAAACACCTAAAAAAAAGCCCACGAGGCTCCGGCAGGGGATGGTGGTGATCCCTGCTGTACTCTTTCACCACAACTTTCTCTCACTCTTTCTTCCTGTTTCTGTTGTACCTGTATTTCAAAGGGCCGGCCTTGTCACTCTCTGTGTCACGCTGAATCTCCCCGAGAACTACGTTAAGGGTGCACGTGTCTGTGAAGTGGCACTTACACGTTAATTTCACGAGCAGGCTGTTCCGTTGATTCGGATCAACCGGAACCCTCGTCGTCGTAACCGACGGAGTGCTTCCATTTTAGTTGTTGTTATTATTGTGGTGTTGTTGTTGTTGTGGCTACTGCTGTTGTTATTCTTTTTACTCTTTTACTCGTTTCAGTCATTTTGACTGCGGCCATGCTGGATCACTGCCTTTTTAATCGAGCAAACTCGACCCCGGGACTTATTCGTTTTTTGCAAGTCCAGTACTTATTCTATCGGTCTCTTTTTGCCGAACCGCTAAGTGACGGGAACATAAACACACCAGCATCGGTTGTCAAGCAATGCTATGGTGTTGATGATGATGATGGTGGTGGTGGTGGTGATGGTAGTAGTGGCGATTGCGGTGGATGTAGTGGCAGTGATAGTACCCGTCGGTGTCGTAGTTGTAGTGACTGTGGTGAAGGCGATGGTGGTAGATGCAGTGATGGTGGTGGCGGTGGTGACAGTGGTGGTAGTAGAGGTGGTGGCAGTGATAATTGTGGTGGGGGTGAAACACAGACACACAAACACACACACACGCATATATATATACATATATACGACAGGCTTCTTTCAGTTTCCGTCTACCAAATCCACTCACAAGGCTTTGGTCGGCCCGAGGCTATAGCAGAAGACACTTGCCCAGTGGGACTGAACCCGGAACCATGTGGTTGGTAAACAAGCTACTTACCACACAGCCGTTGTTATTATTGTGATGTCGTTGTTGTAGCTACTGTTGTTGCTGTTATTATTATTATTATTATTATTATTATTATTATTACTACTACTACCTCTGCCTTAGCGACGGTGGAGGTATTGTTTTCAGATGTATTTGTTAAACCGTGGACAAGATATCTCAAGAACCGCTGGATGGATTCGGATGAAACTTTCAGGGATGTTTGGCCTCATGACTGGCACAAACTGATTAAATTTTGGGATCAAACCGGTACCTGAAAAGGATTCTGGATTATTTTTCTGGGGTTTTTTACTTAACTTTTGAGAGCGGTCAGGTTCATTTTTAGTGTTCTTGTTTGTGGAAGCAATCGAGTTTATTTCAAATATTCTCATTTTAAAAATCATCTCCAGCTATTTGTTGAGAGGACGTTGGTGAAGCCTTGGCGGAGGTTTGCGCTCTCTGGATGCTCTTATTATTATTATTATTATTATTGAGTGAGAGAGCAGTTCATGCCATCAAAGTGACACTGGGGTAAAATATACGAAGCCCAATATACCCATCATGACTACCCGTCTGATAAGGGTACACCAGGCACATGCATCACAACCATATGTGCGCGACATGGTGATCTCATATCAAGATAAACAGCGCATGACTTTGCAGGTGGGGCCCAGTTAGAATTTTCTTCAGGTTGAGTAGCCCATCCCTCTCAAAAGGTATCTGAATAAGGGTTGTTTAAGGATGTTGAACGAACCACCCATGTTTCCAGAGGTGAATTATTCAAACCACAAAGAATCCCTCTCAACACATGGCTATGATGCTCCCCCTCTACTTCTGCTCGTGATCAGAGATGCACATATCGTCAGCCACTAAGGGACATGCTCAACTGGTTACGGTCAAACAACTGACAAGCAAATCTGTGGTAGTGAGCAGAATATTTGCTGTAGCCCATCTTTTTTACCAAGACAAAACAATGTACATGATAACACTTCCAATCAGTTAAGATCAGAAGCCATGAGAGCCACTGCCTGGTACTACATCAGGGCATTTATCATTATTATCATTATTATTATTATTATTATCATTATTATTATTATCATTGAGTCAGCCACTAAGGGACATGGTCAACTGGTTAAGGTCAAACAACTGACAAGCAAATCTGTGGTAGTGAGCAGAATATTTGCTGTAGTCCATCTTTTATACCAAGACAAAACAATGTACATGATAACACTTCCAATCAGTTAAGATCAGCAGCCACGAGAGCTACTGCCTGGTACTGCATCAGGGCATTTATCATTATTATTATTATCATTATTATGATTATCATTGAGTCAGCCACTAAGGGACATGCTCAACTGGTTAAGGTCAAACAACTGACAAGCAAATCTGTGGTATTGAGCAGAATATTTGCTGTAGCCCATCTTTTATACCAAGACAAAACAATGTACATGATAACACTTCCAATCAGTTAAGATCAGAAGCCATGAGAGCCACTGCCTGTTACTGCATCAGGGCATTTATCATTATTATTATTATCATTGAGTTAGAGAGCAGTTCATGCCATCAAAGTGACACTGGGGTAAAATATACGAAGCCCAATATACCCATCATGACTACCCGTCTGATAAAGGTACACCAGACACATGCATCACAACCATATGTGCGCGACATGGTGATCTCATATCAAGATAAACAGCACATGACCTTGCAGGTGGGGCCCAGTTAGAATTTTCTTCATTTTGAGTAACCCATCCTGCTCAAACGGTCCCTGAATAAGGGTTGCTTTAGGATGTTGAAAGAACCACCCATGTTTCCAGAGGTGAACTATTCAAACCCCAAAGAATCCCTCTCAACACATGGCTATGATGCTCCCCCACTACTTCTGCTCGTGGTCAGAGATGCACATATCGTCAGCCACTAAGGGACATGCTCAACTGGTTATGGTCAAACAACTGACAAGCAAATCTGTGGTATTGAGCAGAATATTTGCTGTGGCCCATCTTTTATACCAAGACAAAACAATGTACATGATAACACTTCCAATCAGTTAAGATCAGAAGCCATGAGAGCCACTGCCTGGTACTGCATCAGGGCATTTATTATTATTATTATTATTATTATTATTATTGTATTGCTGTTGTTGTGGTTATTGTTGCAGATGGTGATGTTACTGTCTCTGTTGTTGCAGCTATTGTTATAATAATTATTATAATGATCTATTATCATTATTTCTGCCGAGGTCGACTTTGCATTTCATCCTTTCGGGGCCGATGAAATAAGTACCAGTTACGCACTGGGGTCCCTCAAATCACACCACTTTGTCGAACATGTATATATGTATGAGTAGAGGTGCGTGATTTAGTGGTTAATGTGTTGGATTCGTGATCGTAAGATTGCGGGCGGTTTCGATTCCTGGACAGGACGATGCACTGTGCTCTTGAGCAAGACATTTCCTTTTACGCTGCTCCAGTCCACTCAGCTGGCAGGAATGAGTAATCCTGTGACGGACTGGCGTCCCATCCAGGGAGAAAGGTGTATACTCCACAAAACCCGGGAAATCGGCCCTATGAATCTATATAACTCAGAAAGAAGGTTCAGCGTCATATATATATATATATATATATATATATATATATATATATACGAGCCTCTACATGATATCTACACCTGCTAGAAATAGCAGTCACAGCTCTCTCAAACCCACACTCGAGCGTCTAAGAAAAGGGAACGTTGGAATAAATTACTCTTGGCTCCCAGCACGTAAGTAAATGTGAGGAATGGTCACAGTTGGAAAGCCTTTGCTTGCTCGTCATGGTAAACCTGGGGTTAAGCATCAAGAAAAACACAACAACATCGCAATTTATCATCTTTCCATTTCAGCACACTTCGTTACACTTGGGGCCACATGACTTCATTTTTGTATGCTTCGTTGAGCTTACACCCTCCGTCACACTGACCACCGTCGTCTGCCTTTCTTTCTTTCGGCAACTGACTGTCTTTCTATACATTTAACTATCCGATGATCGATTTGTCTATCTGCCTGTCTATCTATCTATCCATTCATTCATCCATCCAAATCTATATCCATTTATCCATTCATCTGTCTATCTATCAGTCTATCTATATCTATCTATCAATCTATTTCTATATATCTATCTATTTCTATCTATCAATCTATCTATCTATCTATTTCTATCTATCTATATATCTATCTATCAATATATCTATCTGTCCGTCTATCTGTCTACCTATCTATCTGTCTGTCTGTCTGTCTGTCTACCTATCTATCTGTCCGTCTATCTGTCTATCTATCTATCTATCTATCTGTCTGTCCGTCTATCTGTCTACCTATCTATCTATCTGTCCGTCTATCTGTCTACCTATCTATCTATCTATCTGTCCGTCTATCTGTCTACCTATCTATCTATCTATATATCTATCTATCTGTCCGTCTATCTGTCTATCTATCTATCTATCTATCAATCAATCTACCTACCTACCTATCTATCAATCTACCTACCTACCTACCAATCTATCTATCAGTCTACCTATCAATCTATCTATCTATTTACCTATCTATCGATCTCCCTATTTGTCTGCATATACCGTATTTTAACAAGGAATTCTCGTGCATAAAGAATCCCCTAATTTGAGGGTCTTAAAATTTGGGGAAAAAAAAGGGTTTGTAAGGTATTATAATATTATCCATGTATAAGGAACTCCCATATTTTTTAAACCTAATTTTTGACAAAAAAGGGTTCCTTATACACGTT
>NW_021836869.1:10000-17500 GCF_006345805.1 Octopus sinensis | reverse complement strand
CGATTATATCGACCCCAGTGTGTAACTGGTACTTATTTAATCGACTCCGAAACGATGAAAGGCAAAGCCGACCTCGGCAGAATAGAAATGATGATGATGATGATGCTATCTTTTACTTCCCACCAGGGTTTAGGATGAAGAGGGGGAACAATACAAAACTACTACCTACAACTACTATACTACTACATATACTACAACTATAACTACTACTACAACCACCACTACCACCAATATATGTGTCCTACTACAACACACATCAACACTACCACAACCACCAATATTACAATCACCATCTACAGTACCGTCACCACCACCACCGCAACTCACTGCTACCACTACTATTACTTCTGCCATATTCACCACCAACACTACAACCACCACTGCAATTCACCACCAATACATCGATCAAGAGCACCATCGCAATCACAACTACTGTTGTAAGTACACTACTACAACCACTACTGCAATCACCACAATCACTACAGCCACAACCACTACTATCAACACCATCATCATAACCACTAACACTGCCACCAATACTACCAATACAACAGTTACCACGACTACTACCACCACTACTACTACCACCAACATTATCACCGCAACAACCACTACCACAATAACCCCTACCACTACCATCACCACAACTACCAACACCACAGCCGCAACAACCACTACTACTAAAACACCCACCACCACCGCCATCATTATCCACCATCACTATCACCACCACCGCCATCACTATTACACTACCACAACCACCACCACCACCACTACCATCAACACTATCACCGCCGCCACCACCATAATCAACACCAGCATCACCACCACCACTACTACTACAACCACCACCACCACTACCATCAACACTATCACCGCCGCCACCACCATAATCAACACCAGCATCACCACCACCACCACCACTACCACAACCACCACCACCACTACCATCAACACTATCACCGCCGCCACCACCATAATCAACACCAGCATCACCACTACCACCACTACTACCAACACCGCAACCAACGCACTCGCGCAGCTACTACTACTACTACCGCTAACCTTACACCACTTCCCACCCCCCCTCTCACCTGCCACGTCCATAATGACCACGGTGTCCATCGTGATGACCAGTCCTGCTAATGAAGAGAAAATAGAATTAGCATGACCACATTGAAGATTTACGAAGATTGTGGAAGTCTGCTGGGAATTGACCAACGGTCACGGAACGCTGACGAAGCAATCCCGTGCAGCTGTATAGTAATGTGTACAACACACACACACATATATATATATATGCATATGCATATATATACACACATATATATATACATATACACAAATATATACATATACACACACATATATATACATATACACACATACACACATATATATATACATATACACACATATATATACATACACACACACACATATATACATACACACACACACATATATACATATATATATATATACACATACATATATATATACACATACATATATATACACATATACACAAATATATACACATATACATATATATACACAAATATATATACATATATACACAAATATATACACACACACATATATATACATACATATATATATATACACATGTATATATATATATATATATGTATACATATATACACACATATATACACTTATACATGTATGTATGCATAATATATACATACAAAATACATCTATATGCGCGAGAGAGTATGCATAAATGCATATATTTATAGCCGTATGTGTTCACACACGCATACATACTTAATAAATTCACACACACACACACATATATATATATAGACACACATTTGTGTAACATATAATATATACACAAACACATATTTCTATACTATATACATATTCATTTTTTGTTCATTTACCAAGGCCTAAATACCCCATGGGTGGGGGTATCTACAACAAGACACACACCATGAACTCCATTCATTTCCCAGCTCAAAGAGGCGAGCCGCGCCTTATCCTTGGGTCAAAGTATAGAAAGCAACTCCCGGTATCAGCAGCGGGGCCCGACAACATATACTGATTTACCCCCGCCGCAACACGCTGGTTGTTGTATCTCTTTGAGCAATATTAGTTCACTCATCCATCCACAAACACTCTCCAAGCTTTCCTATCATTTATAAACTCCCTTGCCTCTCTCACTCCAACACCTCTAACCACCAAAGCTTTCCTCACTTCATCCATCCAAATAAACCAAAGTCTGCCTCTGGTTCTGCTGCCTACCACTTCTGCCTTCATCACACTCCTTACCATCCGCTCCTCATCCATCCTCTCCATGTGACCAAACCACCTCAACATAGATTATTTTGGTTGTTTTAGTTTTTCTCTCGTTCCTGCTCGCCGTCGCACCTCCTCATTCCTCATCCTGTCCATCCGTGTCACACCAGCCATAGCCCTCAGACATCATATCTCAAACACACCTAGTCGCCTCCTTTCCGCCTCTCTCCGACCCCACGTCTCTGCACCATATAACATTGTCGGCACAATCACGCCCTCATCACACCTTTTTCCGCTTCCATACTCAACCTTTTATCTCTCAACAGGCGCAGGAATGGCTGTGTGGTAAGTAGCTTGCTTACCAACCATATGGTTCCGGGTTCAGTCCCACTGCGTGGCATCTTGGGCAAGTGTCTTCTGCTATAGCCCCGGGCCGACCAATGCCTTGTGAGTGGATTTGGTAGACGGAAACTGAAAGAAGCCTGTCGTATATATGTATATATATATATATATATATATATATATATGTATATGTATATATATATGTGTGTGTGTGTGTTTGTGTTTGTCCCCCTAGTATTGCTTGACAACCGATGCTGGTATGTTTACGTCACTTAGTGGTTCGGCAAAAAGAGACCGATAGAATAAGTACTGGGCTTACAAAGAATAAGTCCCGGGGTCGATTTGCTCGACTAAAGGCGGTGCTCCAACATGGCCGCAGTCAAATGACTGAAACAAGTAAAAGAGTATACCTTTCACAACTCTAAGTATCTTACTCTCCACCGTCACTCTATATCCCACCCTCCATCCGCCGTCACATGTGATCCCAGATACTTAAAAATACCCACCTCTAACATCTCACCATTTACACTCACATCCATCCTACCAGCCGCTGCATCTCTCGAACATCTCATCACCTTACTCTTAGCTACATTCACTTTCAATTTCCCCCTCTCACACACTCTTCCAAACTCTACCACCAGTCTCCTCAGTTGCTCTTCCGAATCCATCACCTGTGCTGTATCATCAGCAAACAACAACTGACTCACCTGCCATTTTCTCACCATTTGGGCTCCTCTACCAAAGTTTCTAGCATTCACCTCTCTTACCACCCCATCCATATGCAGATTGGGCAGCCCCGGAGACATCACACTACCCTGTCTTAACCCCACTTTCACATCAAACCAATCACTTCATCACCCACCCTAACGCACGCCCTAGTTTCTCTATAGAAACTCTATAGAAACTCTATACAGAAACGTAAGCACGCCGGGCGAAATGCGTAGCCGTATTTCGTCTGTAGTTACGTTCCGAGTTCGAATTCCGCCGAGGTCGACTTTGCCTTTCATCCTTTCGGTGTCGATAAATTAAGTACCAGTTACGCACTGGGGTCGATATAATCGACTTAATCCCATTGTCTGTCCTTGTTTGTCCCCTCTGTGTTTAGCCCCTTGTGGGTAGTAAAGAAATATATACAGTTCTTAATCTACCATGTACTCCATACAACCGCAACACCTGTTACACTGCATCCCTATCCTCATGGTCATAAGCCTTCCCTTGGTCCATAAAGGCCCAATATACATCCCTCCCTGTTGCCAAAAACTTCTCACACATCTTGCCTTACAACAAATATCAGGTACATATTTATACACAACTAGCAGTATCGCCCGGCGTTGCTCGGATTTGTAAGGGAAATAACTATATAAGCATTTTTAGAGAGTTACTTCCCTTATAGATGCCAATTCGGGCTTTCTTAGCCATTTCTGTTTTGGTGTCTTCAAGCCATGAAGTCGTTGTTCTAAAAGAACGCTGGTCTCCTTGACAACGCTTTACGATGTTGATTTCCTTAAACTCCCTTCCCCACAGCTTCACGAGGGAGGGAAGAAGGGGGAGAAGCAAACAGGTGCAGGTGTGACCATGGACGCCAACTCCGCCGCCATCGACACATGAAAAATTATGCATTAAAATGGAATAAAAAATGATGTTAAATTATTTTTTAAATCGTAGACTCATCGTAGACGCGCGCTAATACTCAGACGGGCTCGATATGAATCACGACTATAAGATACCCGAATTTGGTTAAACTGCACCGCAAAATGTGGGAGGAGTTAGGAATCTAAATCGAAGGGGACAGACACTCACACAACTACAGTTTTATATATAGAGATATATATGTATATATACAGGATGCGGTGAATAAACTGTCGTCTCAATTACGCAAAAATGAAAATGATACATCTCGTTTTAACAGTCATATTTACCAAAACTGCATTAAAAATTTCTTGAAATACTAAAGAGCAAATTTATTCAATAAAATCGCCATTGGCTTCAACCATGGCCTCCAGATGACTTCGGAATCTCTTGCAACTCTTTTGGATGGTTTCCTTGTTTAAGTTGGTCAATGCTACCATAATCCTTGCCTTCAGTTCTTCTTTGGTGTTACAAGGAGTTTTGTAGGTCTCTCGCTCAACTGCACCCCACACATAATAATTAAAGGAGTTGCAGTCTGGGAAGTTAGGTGGCCAGATGTTAGGGGTGATGTGGTTGCAGAAATTGTCTGACAGCCATGACTGGGTTCTCCTGCTTGTCTGGCATGGTGCAGAGTCCTGTTGCCAGACATAGGGTCTTCCAGCAGCCACCCTCTTGACCCAAGGCAGCACTACCTCCTCCAGGCACTTGATGTAGGCTTCCGTGTTGAGTGTGAGGCTGTGTGAGAAAATGAATGGAGACAAAGCGTCCCCATCACTAGTGATCACTCCAAACACCATGGTGTTGATTGGATGTTTGATTTTTTTCAGAAAATTCATCATACAAGTCGTATAACAGATAAATCTCTACGAAATCCGTTACTTGGGCCGAGTTCGCGATGCCCTTTGTGATATCAAAACAATTTCGTGTATCTTTTCTAGTTCAATATTTGTTATTAAACTTAATTATGGATTTTTGAGCAACGAGGATAACATTAATTTCCTTCATATTAAGGTTAGTATGTGAGGTATATTTGCCATCTCAATATGGCTAACCACTAAGGGTGTGTGTTACTGTAGCTTGTAGCCCCAGGAGAACATCGTCTCCAGCTGGCTTTAGGCACACTTTCTGTGCCCTTATGGTATTTGCAAAGAGAGGTCACCCTTCCCTCGTCAACCTAAGTGATACGCACGGACTGCAGTTTCTAGGTATTGACCTGTCATCAGCGTACGACAATCACCGGTTTTCGATGAAAGGGGTCCCAATGCAAATACTTATATCGTTTTACCAGTGTGCCTAAAGCCAGCTGGAGGAGATGTTCTCCTGGGGCTACAAGCTACAATAACACCCACCCTTAGTGGTTAGCCATATTGAGATGGCAAATATACCTCACATTGCCGTGCAGTTACTGTTTATACCTCGTTCAGAGATTTATTATTGTTAAGGTTAATATATTTTCTAGCAAAAGGAGGGGCTTTATTGAGTACAATAGGGTTGATAGAGGAATAGTAATTGTTAATGTCTAACTGTAAAAATTTATATTTAACCTTATTTTCGATATTATGAAACCACTTAATAGCTTCTTCGGTATTAGACCATAGTTCAAGAGACATTCTATTTCTAAGTGTGGGTATATATTTATCTGTAACTAGTCAAAGATAAAAGACAAGAGATGCAATGCCCCTCGGGTAATGACCATCCTGTCAGGGCGTGTGAAGAGCAAACTATTGTTAAAGACATTTGTGGATAAAAAACATCAAAGAATAGACTGAAAACAGGAGCCTGGCTGTTTGTATGCCTTGAGAACAATACAGGGGGAATTGGGCTGTCTTGATAAGCCGAACCCTGAACACAAGCAAAGTAAACCCTTGTCATCTCTCCCTCTCACTGTTAACCTCTCCACCTCTCTCTCCCCCTCTCTTAGTACATCTCTCCTCCTCCTCTGTACTTCTGTCTCCCTCTCTCCTCCTCCTTACTCAGTACCTCTCTCCATCTCTCTGGACCTCTTTTTCCTTCTCTCCTCCTTTCTCTGTATCTCTCCCTCCCTCTCTCCTCTCTCAGTAACTCTTTCTCCCTCACCATGGACTGAGGCTACGTTGTTTTCCCATTATTAATCAATTGTATAAAACCTATTTCTTTATTACCCACAAGGGTAACAAACAAGGACACAGAGGGGAGAAACAAGGACAGACACAGGTATTAAGTCGATTACATCGACCCCAGTGCGTAACCTTTCCTTTTCTCTCTCATTACACGTACATATAGAGAAGAGAGAATTCAGGAGATTCTTAATTCAAAACCACTACAATTGTTTCGGCTCATTCTCGCATCTGTAGCTCATAGGCGATATAATGTGCAATCAATCGTCTTGCATCGCAGTTGTAGAATGCACTTCCTCAGATGACTTTTTAAAATACGTTTCTCACTATACTCTCTAGCCATTTCACTTTACCTCATAATAATAGATGTTACACTCTGCAGCACATTCTCCACGCAACGCCATTGCGCGTCCAAGCACCCACTTTTTCAATATGTGACACTTTGCCCCTCCCCTACAAATATCCCGCTGCTTCCTTCCCTCTGCGGCTTTTCTTTTTCTTCTTTCTTCACCTTTCTCATCTCTCTTTTTTCCACCTTGGTTATATCTGTGAGAGTGGAGGCGCAATGGCCCAGTGGTTAGGGCAGC
This sequence comes from Octopus sinensis, assembly GCF_006345805.1. Classification (NCBI taxonomy): domain Eukaryota; kingdom Metazoa; phylum Mollusca; class Cephalopoda; order Octopoda; family Octopodidae; genus Octopus; species Octopus sinensis. Next base: position 10,581 of record NW_021836869.1, on the reverse strand, counting down.
GGACTCGCGGTCATAGGATCGCGGTTTCGATTCCCAGACCGGGCGTTGTGAGTGTTTATTGAGCGAAAACACCTAAAAGCTCCACGATGCTCCGGCAGGGATGGTGGTGATCCCTGCTGTACTCTTTCACCACAACTTTCTCCCACTCTTACTTCCTGTTTCTGTTGTACCTGTATTTCAAAGGGCCGGGCTTGTCACTCTCTGTGTCACGCTGAATATCCCCGAGAACTACGTTAAGGGTACACGTGTCTGTGGAGTGCTCAGCCACTTACACGTTAATTTCATGAGCAGGCTGTTCCGTTGATCGGATCAACCGGAACCCTCGTCGTCGTAACCGACGGAGTGCTTCCACATCTGTGAGAATATTTTAAATTTTAGCACTTACTCCAAACAATGTATATCAAAAACGCTTACCCTTACATAGACAAAATAAAGAAATAAGAATAGAATAACAAATAAAAATATAGAGATAAAACATGCATGAAATCAAATAAATAGAAACAAAAGGAATATTAAAAGCATAGGCGAAGCTATCTGGTAAGAAACTTCCATCCAAACCACATGGTTCCGGGTTCAGTCCC
>NW_021836869.1:0-7500 GCF_006345805.1 Octopus sinensis | reverse complement strand
GACACAAAGAATATACATAGATCTGTAGATGTTTATACAGACTGACAAATGTGTGTATATGTGTAGTTATAAACATATGCAAATATATATTTGTGTATATACGTATACATTATTATGTGTTTGTACTTATATTATAAATATACACGCACACATAAAGATAAATAACCAGTCATAGAGAATAGATTGCTACACAAGACTCAGAGAAATACAGTCGTGATTAATATATATATATTATATATATATAATCTATATATATATATATATATATGCGCGTGTGTATCATTTGTGTCTGTATTTGTCCCTACCCACCACCATCGCTTAACAACCGATACTGGTGTGTCTATGTTTCTGTACCTAGCGGTTCGATAAAAGAGACCGATAGAAAAAGTACTAGGCTTACAAAGAATAAGTGCTGCGGTCGATTTGTTTGACTGAAGCCCCTTAAGGCGATGCCCCAGCATATTCTCAAAACCAGAAAGGAGAAAGCTGATTCGAGGACTACAGATTCAATCCATCAGTGGAACTGTAAAGATCTGTAAAACTTTCCAGAGGTTTATCGTTTAAATATATATGAGCATGTATAGATATGCAACTATATGCATGAGAATACATACATACATAAAACAAAACATATAAAACTGCACATATACATACATACGAAGATACCCTGTTGAATGTTGTTGAAATTCCAGTGAAGGAGCCTTGGGTCTAGGTTAGAAACCAGCTCTTTCACTATTGGCAAGAAATCTTGAAATAAAACTGAATGACATACATACATACACACATACGTCCGTACATACATCGCACACACGTACGTACATACATACATACACACACACGTACGTACACATACCCGTACATACATATATACAAACGTACGTACACACATACATACAAATACACACATACGTACGTACATACATACATATACACACACATACGTACGTACATACATATACACACACATACGTACGTACATACATATACACACATACGTACGTACATACAAATACACACATATGTACGTACATACATACATATACACACATATGTACGTACATACATACATATACACACATACGAACGTACATACAAATACACACATACGTACATACATACATATACACACACATACATACGTACGTACATACATATACACACACACATACGTACGTACATACATACATACATATACACACACATACGTACATACATACATACATACATATACACACAACGTACGTACATACATACATACATATACACACATACGTACATACATACATATACACACACATACATACATACATACATATACACACATACGTACGTACATACATACATACATACATATACACACATACGTACATACACACATACATATACACACACACATACGTACATACATACATACATACATACATATACACACACATACGTACGTACATACATACACGCATACATACAAAGATGACAAAGGAATAAGAAATTACGCCATGAACTTCATTAGCTCACAGCTGTTTCCGCTATTATATTCAAAGCACTCATAGATGGGTATCTAGGCATCACACTATAGCTTCATTTTTAAAGTTCCAATACCGAAGCTCTCAATTACGAGTGCACTGAACCTATAGCAGAAACGGCTGTAAGGTAATTAAGTTCACAATATACTCGAGTGGCTGTGTGGTAAGTAGCTTGTTTACCAACCACATGGTTCCGGGTTCAGTCCCACTGCGTGGCACCTTGGGCAAGTGTCTTCTACTATAGCCTCGGGCCGACCAAAGCCTTGTGAGTGGATTTGGTAGACGGAAACTGAAAGAAGTCTGTCGTATATATGTATATATAATGTGTGTGTGTGTGTGTGTGTCTGTGTTTGTCCCCCTAGCATTGCTTGACAACTGATGCTGGTGTGTTTACGTCCCCGTCACTTAGCGGTTCGGCAAAAGAGACCGATAGAATAAGTACTGGGCTTACAAAGAATAAGTCCCGGGGTCGATTTGCTCGACTAAAGGCGGTGCTCCAGCATGGCCGCAGTCAAATGACTGAAACAAGTAAAAGAGTAAAAGAGTAAAGAGAGTATCTCTTTCTTCGTCTTCTCATTTTCTTATTTTTGCTCTGTACTCAACTCACACTTCGTTCTGAAGCCAATGTAAATGGAGTTCTAACACCGTGATATTAGTATCGTGATGCCCAATCGAGATAATGAATAAGCGGGTGGTTAAAACACACATACACGAATGTACGTGGGTGAGTCAAAAAGTAATGCCATTTTGTTTAGGACAGGTATAATTTCCAACACAGGAACATGTATCATACATCAAAATGAAGCTGGTCCTCTGTGGATCACATCCCTTCTTCTCAACATAGCATGAGAGCATGTATCCCTGCCCCGTAAAATTCTGTTGACTGTTCTTTGAGCCACTTTTTCACTACAGTTTTCAATTCCTCGTCACTGGAATAATGTTTGCCTCACAAACCCTCTTTCATGGGGGCTGAAGAGATGATAGTCCAGTGACGAGGAAGTGAAAACTGTAGTGAAGAAGAGGCTCAAAGAACAGTTAACTGAATTTTACGGGGCAGGGATACATGCTCTCATTCGAAGGTGGAACATTGCTATTGAGAAAAAAATGTTAACTAGGTTGAGAAGTAGGGGTGTGATCCACAGAGGACCAGTTTCATTTTGATGTATGATACATGGTCCTCTGTGGATCACATCCCTACTTCTCAACATAGTCACCGTTTCTCTCATTAGCAATGTTCCACTTTCGAATGAGAGCATGTATCCCTGCCCCGTAAAATTCTGTTGACTGTTCTTTGAGTCACTTCTTCACTACAGTTTTCACACACATACATGCATGCAAGCATGTATACACATACACATTTATACATAAATGCATATATACACTGGCGAAAATAAATTTAAGATCGATTCTTGCTGATGTTCGAAAAGGAAACTTTTTGCTGGTGGAGTAATACGATTTTTGCTCTCGTGACTGGACTGAGGCTACGTTGTTTTCCCATTATTAATCAATTGTATAAAACCTATTTCTTTATTACCCACAAGGGTAACAAACAAGGACACAGAGGGGAGAAACAAGGACAGACACAGGTATTATTATTAATAATAATAATAATAATGATAATTTATTTCTTTATTGCCCACAAAAGGCTAAACATAGAGGTGACAAACAAGGATAGACAAAGGTATTAAGTCGATTACATCGACCCAGTGCGTAACTGGTACTTAATTTATCAACCCCGAAAGGATGAAAGGCAAAGTCGACCTCGGCGGAAGCTAAATTATAACACTATATAGTGCAGTTAGGCGAGTTGTGTGACCACCCATTTTGGCAAAAAAAATTTGCATACATATTACTGCCGGTAAATTTGAAACGTTTATATTAATTTAGCATTAGAATTCTTCAAGTTGTATAAAAAAATAGTTATTGTCTGCATCGTTCGAAAGAGAAATAAATTCTGCATAAGGTGTAAAAGATAAAGATAATTTGTATGGTGTCAGTAAGAAATAGAACTTTTATCATCGGTCTTAAATTTTATTTTCGCCAGTGTACACACACACACACACACATACATACATACATACATACATACATACTCTTTTACTCGTTTCAGTCATTTGACTGTGGCCATGCTGGAGCACCGCCTTTAGTCGAGCAAATCGACACCGGGACTTATTCTTTGTAAGCCCAGTACTTATTCTATCGTCTCTTTTGCCGAACCGCAAAGTGACGGGGACGTAAACACACCAGCATCGGTTGTCAAGCAATGCTAGGGGGACAAACACAGACGCACAAACACACACACACACATATATATACATATATACGACGGGCTTCTTTCAGTTTCCGTCTACCAAATCCACTCACAAGGCATTGGTCGGCCCGGGGCTATAGCAGAAGACACTTGCCCAAGATACCACGCAGTGGGACTGAACCCGGAACCATGTGGTTGGTTAGCAAGCTACTTACCACACAGCCACTCCTGCGCCTATATTATTTGAAGGATAATTCCATGCTGTTTCTATCAGGTACAGCCACCACCCTCCTGAGTTGTGGGTATTCCTCATTGGCTCATACATATTCAGATACATAAGAGAGTAGGACGTGATTTGAGGGAGATTTGGCTACCGGTTCTAACCAGGTCAAACAACCGAGTAGGTCTTCCTGGATGATTCCGTCATTGACTCGTTACGGGCGAAAATGCTACCTATATATATATGTGTGTGTGTGTGTGTGTGTGTGTGTGTGTGTGTGTGCACATGTGCACGTGTGTGTGTGTGCATGCATGTGTCCATGCGTGTGAGCGCGTGTTGTGTGTATGTGTGTGCATGTGTGCGTACGTGTGTAAGAATGTGTGTTCATGTATGCATGCGTGTGTGCGTGTGTGTGCGTGTTGTGTGTGTGTACGTGTAAGTGTACGTAAGAATGTGTGTATGTGCATGTGTCTGCATGTGTGTACGTGTGTGTCTGTGTGTGCTTGTATGTGTGTACATGTATGCGTGCGCATGTATGTGTGCATGCGTCTGTGCATGCATGTGCGTGTGTGTGTACGTGTGTAAGAATGTATGTTCATGTGTGTACGTGTGTGCTTGTGTGCATGTATGTGTGCGTAAGTGTGTGCGTGTGTGTGCATGTGCGCACCTCTTGTGTCCTCACCCCTCTTCTTTCTCCTTCACCCTTTCTTCTCCCTTATCCTCTTAATCCCGCCTCACCTCCGTTACCTCTCCATCTTTCCCTCCCCCTCCCCCGCCCCGCCCCTCTTCCCTTCCAAACCCTTGACCATCCCGCTCTGTCCATCCTTGTGTCCAGCAGTAACAACCACGCTTCGCCGAGCAAAAGAACCGTAAGCCGTGTCCGAACATTTACAAAACTAACGATACACGTGGTGATGGTGGTGGCGGCGGTTGTGATGGTGATGGTCGTGATAGTGGTGGTGGTGGTGGTGGTAGAGGTGGTGATGATAGTGGTTGTGGTGGTGGTGGTAGAGGTGGTGATGATAGTGGTTCTTGGCCGTTGGGGTGGTAGTGATGGTGGAGGCGGTGGTATGGTGGTGATGGTGATAGTGGTGGTGATGATAGTGGTTGTGGTGGTAGTGATGTAGTGGTGTGATGGTGGGGTGGTGGCGGTGATGGGGTGGTAGTAGTGGTGGTGATGATGTGGTTGTGGTGGCAGTGAATGATAGTGGTTGGAGGTTGTTGGGGCAGTGGCTGTGATGGTAGTGATAGTGGTGATAGTGGTGTGGTGGTTAGAGGTGGTGATGATAGTAGTTGTGGGTGTGTTGTGGTTGTTGATGGTAAGTATGAAGTGGTTTGTGATGGTTGCGGCGGTGGCGGTGGTGAGTCGTGATAGTGGTGGTGGTAGAGGTCGGTGATGATAGTGGTTGTGTTGGTAGTGATGATTGTGGTTGTGATGGTGGTGGCGGTGTGGTCGTTGATGGTGGTGGAGGTAGAGGTGGTGATGATAGTGGTTGTGGTGGTGGTGGTAGAGGTGGTGATGATAGTGGTTGTGGTGGTGGTGGTAGAGGTGGTGATGATAGTGGTTGTGGTGGTAGTGATGGTGGAGGCGGTGGTTATGGTGGTGATGGTGATAGTGGTGGTGATGATAGTGGTTGTGGTGGTAGTGATGATAGTGGTTGTGATGGTGGCGGTGGTGGCGGTGATGGTGGTGGTAGTGGTGGTGATGATAGTGGTTGTGGTGGCAGTGATGATAGTGGTTGTGATGGTTGGGGCAGTGGCTGTGATGGTCGTGATAGTGGTGATAGTGGTGGTGGTGGTAGAGGTGGTGATGATAGTAGTTGTGGTGATGATTGTGGTTGTGATGGTAGTGATGATAGTGGTTGTGATGGTTGCGGCGGTGGCGGTGATGGTCGTGATAGTGGTGGTGGTAGAGGTGGTGATGATAGTGGTTGTGGTGGTAGTGATGATTGTGGTTGTGATGGTGGTGGCGGTGATGGTCGTGATGGTGGTGGAGGGTTAGAGTGGTGGTGATGATGTTGGGTTGTGGTGTAGTGTGATTGTGGCTTGTGTGGTTGGGCTTGGTTGCGGCGGTGGCAGTGATGGTCGTGATAGTGGTGGTGGTAGAGGTGGAGATGATAGTGGTAGTGATGTTTGCGGCGGTGGCGGTGATGGCAAAAGGGAACGATAGAATAAGTACTAGACTTACAAAGAATAAGTCCTGGGGTCGATTTGCTCGACTAAAGGCGGTGCTCCAGCATGGCCACAGTCACATAACTGACACAAGTAAAAGAATAAAGAGTAAAAAGAGAGTATCATCATCGTCATCATCATCATCATCAAGGTGGTGAGCTAACAGAATCGTGAGCACGCCGGGCGAAATGCTTCGCGGCATTTCGTCCGTCTTTACGTTCTGAGTTCAAATTCCGCTGAGGTTGACTTTGCCTTTCATTATTTCGGGGTCGATAAATTAAGTACCAGTGAAACACTGGGGTCGATGTAATCGCCTTACTCACTCCCGCAAAGTTTCAGGCTTTGTGCTTTTGGTAGAAAACATTATTATTATTATAATTTCAAATTTTGGCACCTGGCCAGCAACTTTGAGGAGAGCGGGAATTCAGTTACCTTGTTCCTCGGTAGCCAACTGGTATTTATTTTATCAAACCCAAGGAAGGTCATTCGGAATGCTCACAGCAGCCATATTCCTACCGCTCTATGTCACGCTGGTGAGACCCATATTGGAGTATGGGATTCAAGCCTCTTCTCCTTATCTCCTCAAAGACATACAGCATCTCGAAAGAGTCCAGAAGCTGGCTACCCGCATGGTTCTTGGTTTCAAGCATTTGTCTTATGAAGAAAAGCTGAAGACGCTCGACCTTTATTCTCTAGAAAAACGACGACGCCGTGGTGATCTCATTCTCACTCACAACATCATAAGCAGAAAGTGTAACCTCTCAAAAGAACTGTTCTTCACTCCTGCTCCAGAGCGTCGGCTGCGGGGTCACTCCGAAAAGCTCTATCTGCGACGATTTCATCTCAATCGAAGGAGAGGGGCTTTCTCCGTCCGGGTTGCGGATCCGTGGAATAAGCTGCCGGACGAGATAGTGAAGATGCCAACGACCGCTCGGTTCAAAGTCTCTCTTGACCAGAAATGGCCTGAACTCTTTGTATGAACACCCTCCCTGTACTTAACTCCATGTCCCCCTACATGGCCTTGCTTTTTGCTTTTTGAGCCAAAAAATTAACTTAACTAAATAGCTAAGATGACTTCGGTAGGATCTGAACTCAGTCTATGGAGAGAACAATGACCATAACCACTACAATAACCACAACCACCACAACAGCCAACACAATCATGGCTACCAAAACCACTGCAACAATGGACTCAACAACCACCATCAGAACAAAACTAGCGCCGCCACTGCCACAACCAGAGCAACCACTACCACACCAAGAACTACCACTGCTACAACTGTCACTACAACCAACAAACACAAAGCAGCAACCACTGCACACATCGCCACTAC
>NW_021836868.1:0-36810 GCF_006345805.1 Octopus sinensis | reverse complement strand
TGAACCTTTTGGTGAGAGGATCACTCTACTTGTTCTTTGTTCTTGAGGGCATTGCCAAAAAGCATCATTTATCAGCGACCCATTAAAGCATGAATCACATAGCACGTTTACATCACTGACTCACCTGGATCTTGCATAAGAGCTGCGGAACAATTATCAAGGTGTTGTGGCCATGTTGCGAATGTCTTCGATCTATTACTGCTCTATTTTGGCTCAACATATAAATGTCTGAAGTGTAACCAGAGGAGAGTTCTTAATGGAGATCTGAATTACTGCCTCACGAGTTCCCTTGGCAATATTGGCAGAACTTGCTTGTAGTCTCTACCAATGAGCACAACTTTTCAACCGAAACCTTCATTGTTGCCAGTGATTTCTTTCAGAGCTTTGTCATTAGCAGGAAAAGCATAAAGAGGGATCATGGAAGCCTCATCTATAATGATCAAATACAAATTTCTCAAATAATTTCTGGTCAGAGACGGGTGGTACACTGCAAAAGCTAGTTTCCAACAGAGGAACGGGAAATTTGAGCAAACTGTGCACCGTCCCTCCACCAGACATCAATGTTGAAGCTATGCTTCTGCACGCACCACTTGATAGTTTCTCCTTCGTAGATGTGAGATCAGCGTATTAAATATGTAATTCTTGTCCCAACCTCCAGGAACCTCTGCATAGAAGCAGGAACATTCCAGCACCTCACCTCACCTTTTCTTATCAACTGTCTTCAATGACTGCATCAGCGATCACTCTCTGTTCATCGGTAACGGTTGCAATGCCGGGGTGGTTCATGTCATGTTTATGCCCTACCCGTTACACTCGAACTGGTTCAGACAAGCCAATATTAAGACCTCTAATGCCATTTTCAATTTGCATAGAATTTATAGAGTGTAGAGTATGCATTCAAACCTCGCTGAGCATAATCTACCATCATGGTATTCTTGTGAGTGTTCCTCAGGCGAAGAACATTTGAAGGATTTGAATAGGTGCAAAGTACAACAAACGTGATACGCGGCCGAAATGCCATCCGATATGCAGCACCTTTAGTATGGCATGTTCCAACATCACATAAGTTTGGAGAAGACCAAGTCATATGTACGCATCTTTAAATCTTGCTTAGATTTCACCTCCTACAGTGCTCACTTCTTCAAAGCTCCTCTCTTCAGGTAGTCCATAAGTCCACTGTACTGCTCTACGAGCAACTGGGCCTGATGGACCCCAAGTTACTGCAATCAGCAACCCTAAATTACATCGTGAGTCGTCTGCGAGCGGATGTCCTGCGTTTCGCCACATATAGAATCTTACAGTGCCATCCGGACATTCCATGAGGGAATAGAAGTGGATAACTCATTGAGACTAGATGGCACAATGTCTACGCGATTCGCTCTGCAGGTGTATTCCATGGATAGACAAGAATGTCTCTGTTTTCACGTTGCAGCAATTTCATTGCTTGTGGAAAAAGTGTAACCCCTTATATAATCCCTTCTTCTGAAGTGTAGTTAACACTTTCGCAATTGTACATTTACACTCCTGGTACTTTCATTATAATATATATATATAATTGTAATATATATATACGCCGAACATATGACACTGTATATAAGTGTGAATATTTCATGGAATTGCATTTCTGATCATGCGTTAAGTGATAGGGGATTTAAAATACTTACTCCACCACACCCACAACCACTACCACCATTTCTCTAGCTTCCCTTTTTATCTCTTAACTTCTTACACATTATAACACTGGGAATTTTCAACTCTTGTCAATCCTCTTCATCGCTTGTGTACGTGTACTCCACCATCGCCCATGCTAGCTTTAAAATCAAAGCATGCTCCGAGTTGGCGTCACCCGGCCACGAGCGATATTCCTCTTTTAGTCCCCCCAGCCTATGAAACATGCGCAACGTTATGAACTCTACAGCCATCTGCGGAGGCCATTCGGGTTATTGTGCGAAGGCCAAAGGTTCTCCCTTGTAGTGTTCTACCACCACCATTCCACCACTCCCCCTCTATAACAGAAGAACAGCAGTTCTTTCTCCTCCGGTTACGAGGTAGTCAATCCTACCATTGGCGGAACAATTCTTACCAAGTGTGTCTACCCACGCCACCCCGCCAGTGGCACGACCCCACCGATTAGGCTCCATGTCTCCAACTGTCGGCAATATCCCGTTTCTCTTCTTCCTCTATTTTCTTCTTGAATGGGGGAGGGTGCATCTCGTCCGTGACCGGAACATGTGCCTCCCCTCCCGCATTCCCAGACTCCTTCGGTGAGCACCCATTATTACTCACCTTCTTCCTTTTGCGGCTCTTCTTTGAGTCATCCTCTGTCTCTTCGGCCGCCTGCATTCCTTCTTCTACAGAAGTCTCCGTTAACCGCTCCAGGATTTTGCTTTGCCCTTGAGGACAGTTCTTTTTTATATGGCCAGGCTCCAGGTACCGATAAAACTTGGAGGGGGGCTTCCTCAAGCATCACCGGATACTTGGACCAGCCGATTCTCAAAAATTCTGGAAATACCAGACTTTCGGCTGACTTGGTCCAGAGGGTCAAAACAGCTTTTAACCCCTCCCAGTAAGCCGCAGGCAGAATATTTACATTGAAGAGCTTGGTGCTACTGCCACCCAGACTCCGGCGGATATTATCTCCTATCCACACGGGCTCAGCACCGGGTGGAAAGCCGCAAACCCAAGCCCTCGTCAACTTCTTCCCACAAAAAGTGGGAAGAAGTAAAATTTCATTGCCTTCCATGAGCTGGCACGCAAATTCACAATCCATTTCTGGGGAGTCAAACATCAACCACACGGTTGCATATTTGACCTTCCGAGTGATAAACTTAATAGCTGGCTTAAATTCTGCCATGTCTCTTTCGATTATATTGTTTGAATGGCGTCGAGGGTCATAGAGTAGGTCCTCAAAACCACCGTCTTACATTCAAGTTCTTTTAATCATCTTTTGGGTAGTATAAATTCCCACTCCACCAACTTTCCATTGTTCTTTGCCATGTTTGTTTTATAAAAATGTCCAAAAAACACTTCATAAAATACAAAATAATTAAGAGAAAAAGCCCAAACAAAAAAGGAGAAAAAATTAAAAGTTCAATAAAGAGTCTTTTTTAAATAAAAGAGAGACGAAGAGAGAGCAGCAGTTCAAAACACAGCAAAGGCCACTCGGTACTCCAGGCCAAAATTTTAACGCAAATCATTCAAATTTTCTTCTCATAGGAACTCCTTAACAGGAACAATATTGTTGAAATCTTTTCTAAAAATTCCCAGAGTTATTCCTGGACAAACACGATTCTCAAACAAAATTTTGCGGCAGGATACGCCCACAAAAACAATAATTTTCACAGTTAAGTGAAAAAATATTCACTCAGCTACAGGTAGACTAGAATCCAGTGAGGACGTCTTGTTTGTAAACAATAATTGTGGCAGACAACAGGCCCCCACTAGACCCCCAAAGATGTCTTACCTTACAGCTGAGTTTCAAAAATATTCAATTTAAGACGGCTTCAAAAACACGTCTTTACAGCTTCGCACGTTCTCAATGAGGTAAGCAAGCTACTTACCACAGAGCCACTCCTGCACTCGTTCTGATGATGATTTTCAAATTTTTTTTTCACCTCAACGTTTGAAATGATGGCAGGAAGCTCTTTAAAAATTGTTTGAATGTGTTTTCATTTTTTTCAAATCCCCAATCCCAATCGGTAACGATTTTGGCCAATGCTTTTGAACGACGCATTAACAAAAGTTTTAACAGAAAAATTTTGGAAATCGGTGATCACCATTGTAATCCACACATTTTTTCAAACAAAATGTGAAACCTAATTTGAAAACAATGGCGACATTTTAAAATTTTGTTCATTAACCTCGCATATTCCCATAACGATGTTATTTTCCCAGCAGCTTTTGCATTTTTTGTCCAATTTTAATGAAAATCGATGAGTGAGCAAGGCTCATGGCAGTGAGTTGATTTCAGTATATGACGTTGAGAAAAAAATTGGTAATTGCGCCGGAGCAGTGGTTTTATAGAATCAATAGACGTTTTGCGTCAAAATACCCATAAGGGTTATATTTTTGGCCGTAAATTACATATTTTTCATCCGCTTTTAATGAAATATGAATTTTAGATAAACGTTTGGTGGTGGGTACGGTAAAAGGTATTTATTTAATTCAAAAGAGCTTGAAAAGGGCATAAATGTACATAGGCATTTCCATACAGACATTCTTAACGATTTTGTAGAAATATTACACGTGATTACAGTTCATGTCCATTAGTTGATACCAGATGAAGAGTTGACAAAAAATCGATCACTGATTTTTAATAAATCTATAGGCCTTTTGTATGCAATCACCCATAGGATTAGTATTTTAGGCTGTAACTTTTACACAATTCATTCGATTTTAATGAACTTTGACTTTTAGATAAAGTTTAAGGCCTGAGTCATGTAGTAGCATTAAAATTAAAATGATGAAAGGCAGAAATCGTCAAAATCATTCACAATCAAATAACGAACTGATTTTGAAGAAAATTGAACAGTGAGTAAAATTAAGCACTTCGACATATAAAACGTCGGTTATTTATATAACGTATTGAGATTAAAATGTCAATGGAATATTTTCATGTAAATGGTCAAATGGATTCTATTTTATGACATAACCTTACCACTTTTCTTCAGATTTTGCTGAGAGTGGACACGCTGATCAATTTTGTACCGAGAGAGACATTAAGTGGAAAGAAATAAACAGACATCACTCTCAATGTGTCGAAGTACACCCAAACGTTTCACTGCGATTTCAGACGGTCCGGTATGGAGGAATATGTCGAAAGCGTTAAGCGGATAAAATCCCTGCCGAATCAGATATAACACCTTAATTGGTAACAGTTGGTAGAGGGAATGTAGAAGATTTCAATACAAGGTCAGAGGTGGGCTTAACTTCAACACGGAAAACACGAGCAATATATATATATGGATGCACATGAGCATATATATATAGAGGCAGAAGTTCTAGTGGTTAGAGCAGCACACTCGCGCTCGAGGGATCGCGGTTTCGAATCTCAGATTATGCGATGTTTGTTTATGAGCGGAACACCACAGCTCCACGCGGCTCCGGCGTAAGGTAATGGTGATCCCGTGCTGACTCTTTCTCCATCACATTCTCTCACTCTTTCCTTCTGCTTCTCGCAGCTCACCGGCAAAGGTCCGGCGTTCCGTCCCTTATGAGCCAGGCATGGCTCGAGAATGAACAGACAACAATATATATACTATTTATTAATTTAATGGACACAGTACATGACTTTAAGTTCAGTTTCATATGTTGAGGGATATCTCAAACATATACACATGGCACAAACAACATATCATTACGAACTAAAGAAAAATGAATAAGAGAAGAAACTTGAGAAAACTGAGAATATAGCATATAGAAAATGTAGAAAGTTAAAACAAGAGAAAATGAAAACACAAAAATCTAAAAATTAAAAAGTAGAAAAGGTGAAAGTGTAATCCTTCTTAGGTCTTAAATTAAAGGGATGGAAAGATAGCAAAATGTTAATAAAGAATAGGTAGCGAACTTAGTAGCTTTGCTTGTGTCCTTATGTCGGAAGGAGGCTACGTGATTGGCATACCGATTTTTAAAATTATTCTTTTTATCTAAATATGTATGTATATATAAGTATGTATGTTTGTATGTTTCTATCTGTCTCTCTCGCTCTATCTAAATTATCTATCTATCTATCTATCCGACGTTTTGGCGGCGAGGTTGGCCCTCGACCAACACTTCAACGTCAAACACGAAGGGTGTGTTGTCAGAGCTAAGATGCGTGCTCTGAGAAACGAATGTGTTAGAGCCGCGAGAGAAGCCCGGGTGGCAGAGGCGCAACAGGGCAACAAAGTCATCATTCAGTCTCTGGTAGATGAACAGGGGCGTGAATTGCTCGAGCCAAGTAAAATGTGTGAGGCCTTCAAACAGCATTTTGCCCGACTTTTCGGTACGAGTGGCGGGCAAGGACGTACGGGGGACTTCTGTGTCTACCTACACAGCCTACCACGACTCTCGACAAGAAAGGCAGGGCGCTGCGAAGGTGCCATCACGGCGGTGGAAGTGTAGGACGCGATGGCAGAGTGCTCGAGATACAAATCGACGGGTTTGGTTGGTCTACACCACGAGCTTTACAGTTGTATGCCAGACTTGTTTGGAGACGTCTTGGCAGCGGTGTACTGCAACTGGCAGCAAAACTGGAGCATTCCTGGTTGTGTGATCTGAGGAGCCGTAACACTCCTGAAGAAAGATCTAAACAAGGGGAATGTTATAGATAACTTTAGGCCCATTACTCTGCTGAATGCAGACTTGAACATTTTGGCCAAGGTGTTAGACAAGAGGTTGGCGCTTGTCATCGAGAAACTGGTCGACCAGGCGCAAACGTGCGCCGTGTCGGGCCGGACATTCCATGACGACCGCCACCTGATGCGCTACATCATAGACAGGGTAGTTAAAGAACCTGGCACGGGTGGGGCGCAGATCAATTTGGATCAATCGAAAGCTTTCGATAGGGTAAACCATCGATACTTGGAGTCTGTCCTCAAAGCGGCTGGATTCGGTCCCGTCTTCCGCAGCTGGATAGCCGCTTTGTACACAGGCATCCGTACGGTAATTCGCGTAAATGGACTTTTATAGAGACCTTTAGACATTGCACGTTATGTCCGTCAGGGATGCTCCCTTTCGTCGCTTCTGAACGCATTGTCTCTCGAGCCAATATTACGGAAGCTGCCAGCTATGAAGAAGTGGAATGGATAATGAGCAGGTTGGCCACTCTCGCCCGGCAATGGGCCGAGAGAAACTGTCCCTAAATGTCGGGCGGAGGTGGCGAACTCGTACATTGCGTACGTCATCTACTACCGCCTGACCGTCGTGCCTTGTTCCGACCCAACCATCACCAAACTAGAACGCATTCTCTTTCGCATCTTGTGGAAATGATGCGTCCCGATGGTCAGGCGATCCATTTGCTGTCAACACCCGTTAAAGGGGAGGACTGGCCATGCTTTTTTGATGATGCTCAGACACGCGCTAAGACTGCGACATCTCAGGCTCTACGTAGACGACGGTGAACAAGTGTGGTCGCCGTTTGTGAGGCACGCTTTCCCGCAACTCATCTCCATGACCGAACTGCAGTCGTGGATCAAAAGATGCCGAGAAAGTGCGAATGGCACCGCGAGTGTCGTGTTGCTCTCAAGCAACTCTGCCGTCCTGGGTCGACCATGAGTGACATCAACACAACCCAAGCATTCTATAGGGGATTAGTGGAGGGGAGGTACGACGACGAGCTCGGGGCGAGCCTGGACGTCGACGAGGAATACCTGACCCGCATGTTCAGGACGACTTTCGGGCCAGGGCCCATTGACAACGTCCAGAGATCCCTGGCCTGGCAGTGCTACCGAGAAGCGCCACTCCTTCGGGATAAGCTCTACAGACACGGCTCGAGGAACACGGGGCCGACCTGCCCGAGATGCGGTCAGAGTGACGAAACCGTTCTGCACGCACTCGTGCAGTGTCCAAACATTTCCGAACTGTGGGCTTATGTCGAACAACTGCTGTCACGTGTGGGAGTCGGTTAAACAGCCGAGTCTATCGTCAATATTGTCACGCCTCCTTTTTTCAAGCAGAAAGGAATAGCTATTTTCATCATATGGCGACAGAATGTATCTGGTGGATGCGTATGAAAGGATTGGAGACAAACACTTTCCTCTCTGGTCAATCTCTCATCAACATCTTGTATCATCTTTTCAAGTATGGGTGAATGTAGCAAAAGATGGCACGTATGAATGACGAAGCCAGCTTGAGCATAATCCTATGAAACCGGATATTTAAAACAGAGGGTTACTTGAAAACAAATTTGGTAACATGTAACAATATAGACCGAGGTTACCGTCTTTTTTCCGTAGGCTTTACCTCTCACAGATAAAACTTATCTGCTTCCCCTTTACACCTTACATCATTACACTGTGATACACGATCCCTATTGATCGTTTTTTCTTTTGTTTCTTTTCCTTATTTCTTCTTCTTTCACTTTTATGACCCCTTTTGATTGAAAACCTACCCCAACATTTAATTCCTAGAAAAGAAAAGCTCTACATTGTAATCTTTCCCGTCTGTATGCAGCTCTGTGTGCCTAATGAAGAAACATCTATCTATCTATCTATCTATATATCTATCTATCTATATCTCTCTCTCTCTCTCTCTCTCTCTCTCTATATATATATATATATATATATATATATATATAATATATATATATATATATATATATATATATAATATATATATATGTACATATATAAATGTATATGTATATCTATATAAGTGTATGTGTGTATAAAGTCAATGGCGTGTCTGCGTAACAAGAAGCTTGATTTCCAACCACATTGAGTAGGGGTCAGTGTTAATACGTGCTGCCTTCACCAATTGTCCAATTCTATATACTCGTGTCATGATTCGATTTTGTTGTCAGAAACTGAAAGAGGCCTGTCTTACATATATACAAATATACATGGGTGTATGTGTGTGTGTGAGCTTTAAACATTGTGCTTGTATTAGTCTCTGGAGAATTTCCGTCCACGTAACTTAACAGTTCCTCAGTAAAAACCGATATAATAAGTAACAGACTTTCAAAATTTAAATACCTGGGAGAATATATTCGAATAAAATACCTTCTAGGAGTGTTGCCAGCATGTTTGCTGATTAATCACTTGAATAATTGGAAGATAATATTCTTTATATATATGTATGTGTGACTGTATGTATGTGAGTGTGTATATATGATATATACTCGTGTGCATAGATATTCGCATGCATGTATATATGTATATATATATATATATATATATATATATATATATATATATATATATATATATATATATATATATAATATATATATATATACACACAATTAAGAGACAGACCCACCGTAAAGTAATTCAAGTAATAATTAAAGATATTATCTATAATAAAATATAAATATAAATATATTATTAATAATATACTTAGACATACTATACTAAATTATGCACATTAAATCGAAGAGGCGCGTTTTGTGACGATATATTTAAATCGACATTATCAAAATCGATAATCTGAAAAAATTATATTTCTTCGATCAAATGATACAGAGCTACTCTTCAGGTCTATATAGCATAAAATAAATTCACAACGAAAGTGAAGACATTATAATTAAACTTTTAATCTATATATATACATATATGTATATGTATATATATATATATATATATATATATAGATAGATAGATAGATAGATAGATAGATAGATAGATAGAGAGATAGATAGATAGATATGTATATATATATTATATATATATATATAGATAATATATTAATATATATATATATAATATATATATATATATTATATATATATATATATATATATTAATATATATATATATATATATATATTAGGAACATGACCCACATTGGGAACACGACACGCAGTTAGTGTGAGCGGTATACTTTCATAAGGAGTGGGAAGGTTTACTATGAGAAAAGGATGGAAATAAGCAGAGCGTGAACTTTTCGATTTGTGTCACATAATTTGAAATTTGAAAAGTATGTGGAAATCTTGAAATTTATTGATTTATTCGAGAAAAAGTTTAGAAAACACATCAAAGGTTCGAAGTTTTATCATTTTTACCCCATTGGAAAACAAGATTTGGAAGCTAAGCTGTTTGTGTTTGAACACTTGTATCATAAAACAGAAGTAGGAGAGATTTTAAACAAAATGAAAGCAATGATTGATTTTTAATTCACATACAGAGTGAGAGAGAGAGAGAGAGAGAGAGAAGAGCATCAAATAGTATGGCAAATATAAGATACATGGGTAGTGAAAGATATAGAGTGGGAGGTTGAGATCTCAAAGTTGGGTTATTTCACGTGGAGGATTATGATATTTATTATATATTATGGACGATGTTTACCTTGGAAATCGAATTTCGAAAATCAAATTCGTTTTACTCGTGGACGCAAAGTTTCAGAGGCTTGCAGGTCTAAAAACACAAAAAAACACATACACCCGTATATATGTATATATGTATGTATGTATATATGTATGTATATGTAAGTATGTATGTATGTATGCATGTATGTATGTATGCATGTATGTATGTATGTACGTATATATATATATATATATATATATATATATACAAGAAAAAAGCAACAAGAATGGATTAGTTTTTCAGTTCAATTGTTTCATACGAAGAACAGCTTTATTAAAAGCTGAAGATATTGCAGCAAATACAAGTGTCCCGTATTCATCAGCCTGAACACATATGAGTTTTCCAAACATCCTAGGAGTGAGGCTACACTTATGAAGTATCGAAGAGAGTTCAATAAAAAGCAAAGTCAGATTGTATCAGACTTCAAAAGTTCTCTAATGATGCACACTTTTGAAGTTAAGTACCGCATTCATGTGAACCCATTGGAACTCACTTGAATCTTAATTTATAGATATAGATATATGTTAAATATATATAGATATACGTTATACATAAATTGTTATATATAATTATATATATATATATATATATATATATATATATTTCTACTACATACATATATAGTAGAAATATGTTACAAGAAGAAAATAGAAAATACGAGTGGAAATATAAGGGGAAAATATGAAAAATTAACGAAAATGCACATTGTAAATAAAACAAGAAAAAGCTTTTTATGAAAGCTACCGACATATATATATATACGTTTAGATGGACTGAGGTAGTAATAAGAGTCATAAAAGTCATTATTATGAGATGATTAAAGAGTCAGAAAGCATACCATGCTTTCTGAGCGGTGTCAGGTCTAAAAGTTCCTGAGTAAAAAGATTATTTGTAAGGGAGGTAAGCAGTTCTGGATTTTGTGCAGTAAGGTTAGATATAGAATAGTAATGTGAATGGTGTAAGGAATGTATAGTGGTTAGTGGTGTTAATTGAAGGGTTAGTAGTGTTCTATATTAAGTTATGCGTTTATATTCAGTTATGGAAGATATTTATTGATGAAAATTGCGTCTTTATTCAGCCTTTGTTGCATTGGGGTGTTCTGTGAACATTGAAATAGGGGAAAGATTTAGAAATTAGGATTAAGATTCTATGTGTTCACTAAGCTGTAACTGTCTGTATTGTGGGTGGCGGATTTGCTCTCTTTGGATGGTGGTTCTTCGACGGAGTGATATTCCAGTTTGTCCAATATAGTGGTTACCGAATCTTAAGCATGTCATTGCATAGATTAGATTTTCCGAGGCGCAGGGGAAATTTGATTTGATCTTAAATATTTCACCTTGTTTGAAGTGGAATTCTGAATAATCCAAAAGGTGGGGGCATGTTCCACAGTGAGACGACCACATTTTTTTCACTTTTGTCTGTTAGTGGATATAGTGACTTCAGTTGCATTTTGCTTTCTATAATTTTGTATGAGCTTAAAATTTCGTTCGATGTTATGTCTCCTGTGAGGATGGGAGGATTTGGGGTGACAATATCGAATCCTCGTTGTTTCTAGGGTTATGTGTGGAAATGTACGGGAGTATTTTAAAGTCTGGTTTAGTATTTCGGCTGGCTTGCCTTAATATTTGTATATCTAATTCCTTAGCTCTTTTAATGTCATCATTCATGAATGAGATTCGGGAATGTATTTTAGTTAGTGTTGATCTAAGTTCAAGGAGTCTTGTTCACCAGTATATGTATCCGAAAATATGGTACAAATTCTTTTCGTTAGATTAAAAGATATATTAATTTTTATGTGTTTCGGGTAGGAAGAGTTAAATAATAGGTGTTGTTTAGAATCTGTGGGCTTATAAAAGATGCCTGTTTCTATGTGGTTGATAACTATTTTAATTAAGATGTCTAGAAAAGGGAGTTGTTTACTGTTGTGTTCCATAGTGAACTGTATATTGCTATGTATGTTGTCAAGCATTACTTGCAAATCAATAGTTGCAAATCAGCAAGATGAATTTGAGTGCTTCGATTATAATTCTGTGGTTTATGCATCCTGAGATGAATAAACATAGTCATGTGGGGTATTGGTGTACAGATTCACCACATCGAAAGATACCAACAGGGTTCCTTCCTTTAATGTATTCGGGAGGTGGTTCAGCATGTCTAGGTCATCACTGATAAGTCTTTGCACATATTTTTATAAAACGTTTTGAGTAAGATGTCGAGGAAGTTGCTCAAACGGCGGGTTTCACAAGAAAGGCCATCTATGATGGGTCTCAGTTTGAGGTCAGTAGGGGGAGGGACATTAATGCATAAGCTTGTAGAGACTTTGCAGGCTTCAGAAATGTGTGGATTTTTATGTATTTTGGGTAATCCTAGTAGAATAGATTAGGACTGTATTTAAAATTGGATAAAAAGTCTATTTCAAGATTAGTGAGATGCTTTCCATGAATTTGGAGTAAAGAGGGCAGGTTTTCTGTGGGTTGTATTGTATTAACTTCTAATAGTAAGTATTATTTTCCAACATGGAAAGTATTAAATTTTTGTAGTATTCTGTATTCATCACTACTACCGCACTTCCTTTGTCGGCTTCTTTGGAATACGTTGAATTTGGAATTTACGAGGCAAAAGTATTGGTGTAGAGTTTTGCCAGCGTTCGTAGATTTCTGCCTTGTGGTTGTTTTTAATCGCATTGCACAAATAAAATTTTCTGGCTTTAAGTTTTTCATTCCATATGCCTCCTCACACAAAACACACACACACACACACACACACACACACACACACACACACCCACACACACAGGCACACACACATACACCCATACACACACACACACACACACACACACATACATATACATATATATATATATATATATTATGTACAGGATACCGTAAATATAGCCTCGTCTAAATTATGCCAAAATGAAAAAACACTGACATCCCATTTTAACAGGTATATTTACCAGTATAACAGAAAAATATCTTGAAAGTAAATGTATTCAATAAAATCGCTGTTGGCTTCAACCACGTCTTGCGGTCAGCTTCGGAATCTCCTGCAACTCCTCTCAACGGTCACCTTGTTTAATTTCGTGAATACTGCCATAATCCTTGCACTCAGTTTATCTTTGATGCTACAAGGGGTTTTGCTGACCTCTCAGTCAACTGCGCCCCACGCATAATAATCAAGGGGGTTCCAGTCTGGGGAGTTAGATGGCGTGATTTTAGGGGTGATGTGGTCGCAGAATTTGTCTGACAGCCATGGCTGGGTTCTCCTGGTTGTATGGCATGGTACACAGTACTGCTACCAGAGATAAGATCTTCCATCAGCCACCCCTTTGCTCTAGGGAAGCACTACCTTCTCCAGGCACTTGATGTAGGCCACCGTATTGAGTATGAAACCGTGAATGAAAGCATAATGTCACCATCACTAGTGATCACTCCAAACACCATGATGTTGACTGGATGATTGATTTTTATCAGTCGGAGTACATGTCCTTGGATTGAACATTCCTCAGACTGACACCCAAACACTCTGAAATGTTCATATTAGATCTTTCGGCACGGATGCCAAGCAGTACAGCATGTCGTTTCAAAAAGTTATGGCAGAGTGACAGACGGTACCCAACTGATCATACTATACTGAGTGGTCGACAAAATCAAAAACAAAGAATGCGCATGCGGAAATTAAAAAGGTAATGGTGGCAATTTCGTGTTGCAACCTATATATATATATATATATATATATATATATATATGTACATACGATTAGGTGTTGGCATGAATGTGATATAATATTTTCTCTTGTATTCAGTCCCACTGCGTGTACTCTGGCTTACAGCACAACAAACTCGTGTATATTTGTTCAAGGTAACTAAAAGAAACCCATCGTATACATACCAAGTGGCATCGTAATGTTCCTGGATGAGTTATGTTTAATAAAACCAACTTATATTAACTTCATCTCCTTCGGTAAAGTCACCTTGTGCAGGAATACACCGCCAAGCATTTCGAATACATCCGATCCAGATTTCTTGACACTTTTGGAATCCGGCCTGGTGAGGACATCTTGATCTCAACAACGGTGTTAAATTTCCTATTGATCACGATCAGTGAACCGTATTTTTTATCTTGGGGAAGAGATGGAAGTCACCAAGTGCTGAATCTAGCAATAAAGACATGCACAGAAGCGATAGCATGTTGCTTCTGGCAAGAAACCCACGAGTGTGGTGACAGGGTACATTGTCGTCCTAAAAAATCCAATACTTTGCGCACCACAAACCCAGTCACGTTTCTCGAATGTCCTCCTTGAAAAGCTTTAAAATATCGCAGTTGATCTCTCCTTTGGATTCGGGGGTCGAATTCTCAATGCACAATGCTGACGATGTAGAAAAAATATTGAAAATGCTCTTGGTTAAGCTGTCATTCTGTCGTGCACCTGTGAACTTGAAATATTACGTGCGACCCATTGTCTCATCGCTAAAAGCTTGCCAATGCATGCTACATCTTCCCAATTTTTACGTAAAGTTTCATGTTGGTTCTTTCATCCATACCCGTCCTATTCTTACACGTCATCACAAAAATACAAATTCCACATCGTGTGAAGTATACACATCGATGTTACTCAGCATACTTCATCATGAAGGTCACTGCTCGCTATCACCGTACATGCAAATGTGTGCATCCAAGCGTTGGCGCGCTATAGAGTTTTTCCGTGAAATTTTGATACAATCGCGTATATATAAATATATATATATATAAGTAATAATTATCGCTATACTAATATGGCAGTCTTATAAATATAAGACTAAAGCTGTCGCTGATTAACTCCACGAGGCCACCGTCTCTAGCTAGCTACTTGACACACAAACTGCGCACGTTATAAACCTTCGCACAGCGGAGGTCAGCCGCTTCATCCTGCTAGTCAGACAGCTGCAGACACGTTCCAGATTGTTGCCCTTTATCAATTACTGCTAGTAGATATATATATATATATATATATATATATATATATATATATATACTAGCAGTAATACTTGTCGTTGATCGGGTAATTCTACTGTTTCTCGGGCCAAGAAACTACAAAATGGTTATGTCGGTGTCCAGGTCCACTATTTATGGACAACCTATAATTCAAGATTGTGAAATTTGAAAATGAAATTCGTAAACAATCATAGATTACCACATACACTTGCATTTATACACACATATATGTATGTATTTGTATGTATATATATATATATAGTGTGTGTGTGTGAGTGTGTGTAAGTGTATAAGTGTGTTTGTATATATATATATAAATGAATCAGATAAAAGTCCAAGGCTTTGAAAGATTTCAGAACATTTATAGAGAGGTCTTTCAGCTGCTCCAGGGATATCTCTCTCTATATAAACGACAGTTTGTCTGTGCGTTTTCTGTGTGTCTGTTTTCTCGTACCCTCACTCTGACCACGGCTTTGAACCGATTCTGATGAAACTTGAGACAGACATAGCCCAATGTCATAATTCAAAACTAACGCAGCGAAAATTTTGAAAAGTTCCCCCAGTTCTGAAAAAAATCGATAAATTCGACATGGGGTCGAGAATCAGAAACCCAAACCACGGACCGTCTAGGGGACGCAACTCCACCTTTTTTCACTCTCAAAAAAAATTTGCCATCATTTTTTTTCCATTTGTTTGCTATTTTTTGGCTATAACTCTCTAAAAATGCTTTATAGTTATTTCCCTTACAAGCCTGAGCAACGCCGGGCGATACTGCTAGTTTTATATATTCTTTCATCGAAGACTGTGTGAGAAAATGGTTAAGCAATAGTTATTCTAGAATACCTATTGCTTAAACATATTCTCGCATCGTCTCTGATGAAGAGATACATAAATATCCCGGAAACAGATGTAACGTCTTCTCTTTCGAAATGTTCTTAAATCTTTCACAGCCTTGGATCTTTAATTCCTTCTGTTCATTTTATACATATCCATGTTAATATATGACCTACGTTTGACTCCTCATTTGCATGTCCATAGAACCTACTCAGCTTTAACTGACACATTTGAGTCTCCTTGACAACATTACCTCTCATATCTTATATGTATATATATGTATATTTGTAGCAGTAGTTGTAGTAAGAGAAAAGAGGAATTTCGATTATCCCCACGTTGTGAGTTGTAATATGAATAAGAATTAAAAAGGAACATACGCACACTTACATAGTTTTGATATAATTTTTAATATATCGACCGGTTTCGATATCGCTATTCATGATATTATGTTTTACTTATTTGAATATATATTTTTTAAAGAAGAAATTTTGTCCATGTTGTGTGTGACGAAATTCACGAGAGAATCACTTCACAAGTAGATAAATAAAGGGCGGTAATTGGTTTTCGTTATTATTGTTATTGTTATGGGTAAGGGAGATAACTGTTCAGCTGTAGGTAATGGGTTGGGATTATATATATGTACAGACAGAGACAAGTTTCAAAAACCTTCTTGAGTAGGGAATTTATGTACAGTGATGTAATCGTGAACTGAAATATTAAAAAAATAAAAGTTAGTTATGCGTGGATATTAAGACGTGTTTTGTATTTTTCAATGAAAAAAGTTTCTTTATGTAAAGGTTCTAGTTGAGAGATTGCGTCTTTGCACTGGTAAAATAGGAAGACTGTGAAATTTCGTTTGATGTTATTTGCACATTTTTCTATAAGTTAACTGAGAGGAATTTGTCTGTATTCCGGGAATCCGATTTCGTCCTTATGTAGAGTGGTTCTCTTTCTCAAAGTCATACTCATTTGTCCAATATAGTGGTGTCCGCAACCCGAGCATGTTATTACATAAATTAGGTTCTCAGAGGCACAAGTGAAACTAGTTGTGATTGTGTACCTCTGTCCTTGTTTGAAAAGGAAATCCGAGCCTTGAAGCAGGTTGGGGCAGGTTCCACAGTTTGGGCGTCCACATTTTTCAACCTTTCGTTTCGTGGTTGTTTTGTAAAGCTTCGCATTCGTTAGCTGTATCTTTAGAGATTTTTCTTGTCTTTTGCATTTGATGAGTTTGTGTATTTTCTGGATGTCGTTCATTTTTGGATCTCTAGTTAGCAAAGGAAGAGTTTGCACAATAGTGGTGAATGACTCACTGTTGCTGTGATTGTGTGTTGATATGAATAGTAATGCTTTGAGTTGAGGTGTGGTGTTATGTTTTGTTGTTCTCAGTGTTATTGTGTCTAATTGTTTGGTACGTTTAATTTCGTCGATAAGTGAGGGTGGATATTGTCTTTCAATAAGTATTGTTTTGAGGTCTTGAAGACGAAGGTCCTGAGTTGTTCTATCAGACACTACTGTGCAGAAACTTTTTGGTAAATTGAAAGGGATGTTTACTTTGATGCGTTTCGGGTGGCATGAGTTAAAGAGAAGATATTGTTTTGAATCAGTTGGTTTATAATAAATGTCAGTTATGATTTCATTGACAACTTTTTTTATCATGATGTCTAAAAATGGGAGATATTCTTTGTTGTATTCCATTGTGAATAGAATGTTACTATTTATCTTATTTATCTTATTTAGTGCATTTATTCCTTAGTCATGGGAGATGTTGGTGTAAAGATTGATAACATCGAGGGCGACCAATATTGCTTCTTTATTAATTGTTTTTTCCCTAATGAAACTATTGATGTATTTCAGCAAGGGTTTCAGTAGGATGTCTAGAAAATTGCTTAGTCGATGAGTTTCACAGGCCGGCCCAGCTACACACACACACACACACACACGCACACACACACACACACACACACATATATATATAATATATATATATATATATTATATATATATATATATATATATATATATCTGTTTGCTTGTTTGTGTGTATTTGTGTATACATAATTATATTAAGTAACGAAATGATGGATCTGGTATTAAATTTTATTCTGTACAACTTTCGTTTCGACCCGTCTTGCTATTGTCCTTTATGTGTGGGACTCTGTTCAACGTGTTGTGCTGCATCGATCATTCTGGACCTCATCAGGCACATCGATAAAGTTGTGAGTGACTAAAGATTTCGAGGGTCATCTGGCATGTTGTTATACTGCCATCTAGTTGGGGAACGAATAAAATACAAATAAGACTGCAGACATGTAAAAGATTCAAATATGAACGAGGAAGTCTTGCGTTCCTCTTTAGATTAAGTGACGTAATGAGCTTTCGCTTTCATAACTGCTTAGAGGGAAAAGAAAGTAGTAGAAAAGAAAGAAGAAAACAGGGAGGAGAGGCAAATGATTACTCAGGCAAAAATATATATACTTATAAAATATATATAATTATATATACTCAAAATAAGCACCAAGAATGACTCCGGTAATTTGGTACGATCGTTCCATACTACATTATTATATTAAATGTTGTAAGTATTACAACAGATTTAAGATGCTGAGTACTCATCAGCCAATTTTTGTCGAAATTGTATATATATATATATATATATATATATATTATATATATATATATAATATATATATAAATATATCAATCTCTCAACGCCGTCTAGATTACGCAGTTCTCAACTGCTAATAGCTGAGATACCAACTTTCTATATTAATAACTCTCCAGCCTATGCCAAAATGGAACATAGACGTTAGTGAAATATTAAAAGAAAGTTTTCAACTCATATATATATATATAAAATAAATACACGTAATTCAAAAATACACTTTGTCTAGCTTATTTAGTAAGCAAAAGACAGGTACAGATTTAAAAAAATAAAATGCCGATCCGATGATACATCTAACCTTGGATCTTGAAAGATTGCATGAATCCTGCCTCAGTTAAATCTCTCGTGGCCCTAAATTATTTCATCTGTAGTGCAGCATTGTGTTGTGAACCTTTGTTCTGGCAGTGCTTGAAACCTTGGTCAGTTGATGACAACAGTTCCTTCAATGGTTCCGCAGGTTGGGGGATTGCAGAGAGTTTAACTTTTCCACCAATGCAGCACAGTGCATGTGTCTCTCGCAGCCAATTCCTTGCTTACAATGTATGGACTCAGTTGTTATTGCACCAATGGAAACTCTAGTGTCATCTGCATAATGAACCGCTGGATCATCATTGAAAGCTGTTCCATAGAAGTTGCTTCTCTGCGCTGTTGCAAATGCTCTTCGTTCTGCAGTGCACATCTTATTCCTTATCAGCCGTGCATACCTCTGTTCATCACTTTGAGATGCCCTGTTTGTTTTCGTAGTGCACGGTTTGTTCGTTTCTTGGTATGCTTCCCTTTCTGCAGCTGTCTCTCTTTCCCTGGACAGAGACATTCTTTTGGCTTTACCTTGACATTGTAGACAAATTTGACACCTTCCTTCTAGGCTTCATTATACCGAAATACACGGGCGCAGAAGATAGTAAACAATGAAATAACTGGGTAACGAAAATTATATTTCTTAATACGTCGAGCAGAACATTAACAAGATATTTTTCGGAAAATAAAGAATTGTACGGGTTGAAGCGAAATTTGTCACTTAGTGAACCAAAGTGCCAGTATCGAAGGAACCAGAAAAAAGCCATTAACAACAGATAAACAAAACACCGCCGCAAAAGTAAATAACAATTTTTTAAGGAAATTAACTATGTGCGCGGGTTTAAGTGAAATGTTTGAAGTTACTCCTGGCAGTAAATTATGAACTTACATTTATTAGTAATTCCTTCAACAACAACAAAAACAAAACACAAAACGTTGCAAAAGTAAATAAGAAATTTACCGAAGTGTACGGATTGAATCGGAATTTATGAAGTTACAGACCCCGGGAACATCTGCAGAGAAATAGAAAGATTCCAGCATCTCACCTCAACCTTTTCTTACCAACTGTCTTTAATGACTGCATCGGCGATCCCTTTCTGCTCGTTGGTAAGGGTTGCAATGAGTGGGTGGTTCATGTCATCTTTCTGCTCAACCCGTTACATTCCAATTGGTACAAGCAAGCTAATATTAAACAATCTAGTGCCATTTTCAATAAACACAGAATTTATGGAGTGTAGAGTCTGCATTCAGCCCTCGGTGAGCATAATCTTCCATCATAGAATTCTTTTCAGTATTCCACAGGCGAAGACATTGGAATGATTTGAATAGGTGCAGAGGACAGCAAACACAAATGAAACACAAATACAAAAATGAAATGGCATCCGATTCGCAGTAGCTTCAAGTATAGTATGCTCCAAACCCTCATCATTTTGGAGAAGACCAAGTCATATGTACGCATCTTTAAATGTTGCATAGATTTCACCTCCTACAGTGCTCACTTCTCAAAGCGCTCAGCACCTGGAACATCCAAAATAGCAATCGTAAATGAAATTTTTCTCCGTCCTTAGGACTCACAGTGTTCATTCTGCAGCCGATGTTATTGTTTCTTCACCTGAGTGTTCATGATTTTGTACGTTCATTAAACACATAACTTTAGGAATGTTAGGGTACAAGTACTTCCGTTAATCGTGCTCATTCAGTTTGAACCATGCAATGAGAGTATTGTCACGATCTCTCTGTTCTTGAGCAGGTTGCGAAGTGTTACCTCAGTGAAAGCTCAGTCTCCGCTGGTCTTCAAAGTGAACAGCTAATCTGTAGACAGTGAGGGACGAGTCATGCAGTTTCTACTTAAATATTCTCCACATGGCTTTAGAAGCAAAATAATTTCTGATTTAACCATGAGGTTGCTGAGTCTGTCCACCTTCTGCAACTGCATCATTCCTTACTTCAACTGAAGCGCTATCGCGACCGTTGTAGGCATTCTTGCATATGTAGTTGATAATTTACGGAGGAGCAAACTTCTACATTAATAAGAGCTCGGAATTTCTTTAATAGGTAAGCATCTCGGCATCGAGAGTAACACAAATGCCAGAACTGGGCGCCACTGCGTGGTGCCAAGGACTCCAAATTTGCCATCAAGATGTAGGAGAAGATTCTGTGTTAGCCTGGGCTTCAGAGGCCCACAGCTCTTCAATATCCTCCCGAAGAACCTGAAAGACCTGCATGGTGTGGATGGATGCAGATGTCTTTAAAGTAGGACTGGATCTCTTCCTGTCAAGTGTCCCAGATGAACCAACTTCAAGGTAGGAGGTGCAGATGAGGGCAGCTGCATCGAACCCTCTCATGCACCAAATGGCAGTTGCTAAAAAGCATTCATGAAGTAAAATCATGTAGCAACACCAAATGGCGGTGCCCCAGCATGGCCACAGCTCTTGAGCTGAAACTAGATAAAATAAAATATAAAATAGTATGGAACGACATACCAGTTGTCAACAGAATGGCATCCAACTTGTGATGTGATCCCTTTATTGTGCCTCATGTATTCTGGATATCCATTAATATTTAGTAGTGTCTCATTTCTGTAGTTCTTGGGAAACTTTGTTTGGCTAGAGCCATTCCCCATGTATTGAGAGGAGGGATTATCAACACCACAAGGTCTAAGTATCATGAATTTTTTTAATAAATCATGCAAGACGGGGTCATCATTTGAATCAGAAATTTCTGCTGATACCATTCTGTCTATATCATCTCTGATCTTCACTTTGTCTACGAGCATAAGGCAGTGTGGAAGTCCTCTCTTTTGAAACTCGATAACATGGACATGAGTTACTCTTACACCAAATACATGTCTGTCCTCCAATTCAAAATTGTAGCGCCTTCTTTTGAATTGTAGTTCACATTTTCTCTCCTGGCATTTTCAATCTCTTGTTGTTCAATTAAGTGCATGTTGCCATATAACTCAACATAAGGATTTACTTGTTGCACATGACAACCATTCTTTGAGAAGAGCTTTGGGATTGCATCCACTCTGTGATGCAGAGCCTGCACTCTGTGATGCATTAATAATATATAACTCACTGTACTGCAGGCGACCATTGACAGATTCAAGTTCGTAGTATTGTGCTAAGTTTGGCCCTGAATACGTTCTGTATCTTGGTATTAGATATATAATTTAACGAAGCTATTTACACGACTATTTACACGACACAATACGATTGCTATTACATGAGACTCGACGCTCTCTGCCAACGGATCATAGAGAAATGCTTACCAATCAATTGCTTACGACTAGACAGTTCTCCAAGTAATGGAAATGTGTCAGACCACTTTTAGTCACTTGGAAGGTTGTCAGAATCTTTCCACAGCCTCTCCCCTTTATAGAATTAGTCTCCCCTAAATTCTCCACTTGAGAATTAAAGTCGCTCAGAGTTTTAATATCTCTTATGCTTAGGGCTCAATTCTTGTGTTTCCATTCGTTTCGTTTTCTGGTGCAAGAATGTGTAATTACAAATTGTTTCTGTGTTGGTACCTCAAACGTGTCGTGCAATACTTTCATGAGAAATTCACTTCCTTTGACTGATTTTTCCTTGAATCAGGTTTTAAGTTGGTTAATAAGTCTTTTATGTTCGATATTTATTTTACCTTTTACCAGGAATATCATTCTTGCAATTTATTTAACAATTGTACCATCCTCCCAGCCTTGTTTAATATATGTATAGGTCTCTAATATAGTTTGTCACCTAGCTTGAAGAATTTTGAAATATTCCATTTTTATATTTTCACTCGGTATCGGTTGATCACAGATGGATCTGATTATTCTAACAAACATCAAATATCTTTGTAACCAGAGATGTCGGCTTTCTACATTTATGCACTTCAGAGCACGTTGAAAAACAGTCCCCCACAACGAAGTGATATGAAACTTTAAGTGATTTTGGCCACGGGTGCCATTTCGTGACGGGTGTATTTGGAGCTAGAGAACAGCGTATTGCATACTATCATTATATCTTCAACGTTATAGACCGTTGTTGGCCAGTATACCTAACTTCTCATTAACGATTTCATTATCGAAATCCCTTTGACTCAATATGAAATTCCTTTAGTAATTGCTTTTGTAGTGTGGCTGTCACTACGACTCTTTGTGCATACATCAGCACATGGTCACACCTCGTGATAGACTCGAATATTTTTCATCTCTTTAACACTTCTGCATTTCTTTCATTTTGTAATGAATATATCGTTTCCCAATTGTAATGTTATGTCCTGTAACGTAAATAGCAGTTCACGCATGGAGTTATTCAGTTTGCTTTTAATTTCATTTTCCGCTCGCAAAGTAGCAATCACGGTATCTTCAAATGCTTCAGCATTTTCTGAAATCGGTCTTGATAAACAATTAGCGTGTCCTAATTTTTTAGATGGTATATACTCTATCTTAAATTCATAGCTTAATAATACAGTACCCCAGTGCTGCAGCCTATTAGCAGTACGGCTAGATATTTATTTCTTTGAATCATATACTGATAATAACGGACGATGATCTGTCTGTATTCAAAAACTTCTGCCGTGTAAAAATCTATGCAATTTTTTACTGCAAAAATAATTACAAGAGCCTCTTTTTTGATTTGGCTGTAATATTTTCTGCTGATATCATAAACCACCGCCTTCATGTTACCATCTTTTTTATTTATGTAGCATTACTGCGCCGATTCAGTATTCAGAGACATCTGAAGTTACAACATTCTCTGCTACAGAATCGAAGCGTGCTAACAACAAATCAGATGTTAATATTTTAAAATTTTGTTGAATTCCTTTTGACAATTTTCAGAGCAATTTCAATTGACATTTTTGTAAATACATAATCTACTGTAACACTTACCCTATGCATATTGAGAATATGATTTTGATCCTAATTTGCCTGTCTCCAAAGCAATCATGTAAGGTCGTTATATTTGTTGGAGGGGACATGTATTTAATTGCGTCTGCCCTCAACGGATCTGGTCCTCGTCCATTTCTTTCAATTGTTTGTCCAATTTTATTTTCGTTAAGAAAAAAAATTCACGCTTTCTTTTTCACTGTAATCCCTAATTTTTTCGAACATATATATTACTTGCTCTACATGTTGATCCCGTGATTCGCTTTTAATGAGTATATCATCCAGAGATGGAAATGCAAATTTACTATCCGCTAACACTGCATCCATAAGATGTTGAAAAATCGCCGGTGTGACATAAAGGCATACGGTAACCTGTTGTACATACATAAGCGGCCAGCTGGCAGAAACGTTAGCGCGCCGGGCGAAATGCCTAGCCGTATTTCATCTGTCATTACGTTCCGAGTTCAAATTCCGCCGAGGTCGACTTTGCCTTTCATCCTTTCGGGGTCGATAAATTAAGTACCAGTTACGCACTGGGGTCGATGTAATCGACTTAATCCGTTTATCTGTCCTTGTTTTTCCCCTCTGTGTTTAGATCCTTGTGGGTAGTAAAGAAATATATATACATATGTGCGTTAATCTTTAGGTATTTATAGCATTCATCGTCTACGTTAATATGTAGGTATGCGTCAGGGAGATCCAATTAAGAAAATACCTTGCCACCGTCTAATTTTGCAAATATATCCCCCAGGGTAGGTAGCTGATAGTGGAACGTTTTAAGACACTCATTTAAACCAGTGGAAAAAATCAGCATACACTCTGATTTTGTTTATTTGTTTCTAACGCTGCAAAAGTTTATCTGTTCCATGATGCAAAGGTTACAGTTCGTTTATATTTAAATACAGGTTTGGCATTTACTTTTACTTGGAACTTCGTTTTCGTTGTGATGCTCAGATCTAATTTATCAGAGAGAACTTCAGGAAAAATCTTTTAAATTTATTTTTACAAATCGTCCGAAGATTCATTTGTATTGGCAAGAAAACCATTCACATTTTTACAGAAAAGATTTATTGGGAGTTCCCATAACGTAAACAGTTCTATTCAGTGTTCCGAATAAATTTGTGATATTATTCAACACAAAATCTTTGGTTTTCAAGGTTTTTCCACGAAATGGAACGTGATTTATCATTACGCCATTAAAATGTAATTATTTTCCTGAAACACCACCTACAATTTTCGAAATGTCTTAATCTGAGTCTTCTGTTTTTTTTCTATGTATCTGTGTTAATTATCGAGATATCACTGCCCTTAACTAGTTGCAACTTTACGTCCACAAATTTCCTTTGAGGCTGTTCGTTTTTTGGTCACCGATAACCTGTTTTCGTGTTTTCTTTCTGTTGAGCTGTTTTCCAGGTTTGTTCTACAGTGTGATATTTTATGATCTCTCTTGCCACATTTGACTCCTTTTATATTTTTAAACGGGCAGTTACTTTTAAAATGTTGACCACCGCACCCACAACATGGATTCGATATACACATTTGTTTCTCTTACTTCTTCTCCGTGACGGAGGAGACATTGGAATATGAGAGCAATCTTTTTCTTCAATTTCGTTTTGGGCGTCGCTTTCTTCATTTTTTTCTGCGTCGTCTTTCCTGGCATTCTTCTGCTTCTGCCTGTAGAGTTACTTTTTGTCCAGTTCTAATTTTGTTGACATCCGTGAACATATATCTCCATCTTTGCTTGCAGTTAGACCTTAAACCAAAAATATGCATTTGAACATCATCTTAATTCATATGATTTGAATTTTTTACACTTTCCGTTAACATCCTCGGCACAGGTGACGAAATCTTCATGTTTTTGGACAAAATATAAAAACTGTCCTCAAGTATTTAGCAGAGAACTTCTTTCACTGAAACGTTTTGATAAAATTTCGTTTTTGGATTGTAACCGGGCAGTTACTTTTAAAATGTAGACCACAACATGGACTCCTTCTTGACATTTTTTGTCTTATTTCTTATCCGTTACGGTGGAGACACTGGAATATGAGAGCAACCTTTTTCTTCATTTCTTTCTGCGTTGTGTTCCCTGGCATTCTTCTGCTTCTGTCTGAAGAGTTAATTTTCGTCCAGTTCTCAATCATTTGATAAAATGTTAATAGTTTTTATTGTAACAAATCTCACCTGACTTCTTCGGCAGAATATAATTACTATATTTTTTGTATTCGGCAAGGGATACCTTTCTTACAAGTAGTCGTACTATTTTTCCTCTCAGATCAATTCATAAAATCTTCTTTGAAAATTTATTCGTATCTTCGAAAATATGCAGTGAAGGTAATCCCTTCCTCTGGATTATAACTGAATTCTTCAATAGAGATTGCTACGCTGTCTGGCAAGTTCGCACCTGAAGTATTTTTAGACTTCGTTAACATCAATTCTTGGTTTTGTTGTTGTTGCTGTTGTACTCGCTCTTGTTGTTACTATTGTTGCTGTTGCAACTGAACCACAAACGCCAATAAGCCTTCTATCTTAAACGATTTTTCTTTGGGTTCATAACCATCCCAAACAAATTTAAACATCCAACGCAAACTTCGAAGAACTCTTCGCCACTTTTATACCCTGGTTTGGAACGGATGATTTAAGGAATTAGGGGGAAAGAAAGTGTTTACACGACGCGAATCGATTACCAAACGCTCTCTGTCAATGGCTCACGGTGAACTATTTACCAATTAATTGCTGAAGACTCGACAGTTGTCTATTTAATAGGAATGTGTCAGTTCCCTTTAAGTCAATTGGAAGGTGGTCGAAATCCTTCCACAACAATACAGAAACAATGTAGACCTCTTCCTTGCGGCACAGAGTGTTTCACACCAAATGACGTAAAGGAAGATATGCAGATGTAATTGCTGATGTTTTTTTCGAAATGAAGCAGACTCTTGGTAATTTTCTCAGACAAACTCTTCAATGTCTGAAAGTTTAGTTGCAGTGGAGGAAAATTCACTTTCTTATTGTGACAGAACATGAAGTTTTCATATTTAAAGTTCAGTGCTCCACAATACTCGCAATGTAAGTACATATCACCAATACGATAGGTTCGTTTAGGATTATTGTGTCTCTGTTCAGTGGTAGTCCATGTCTTGCTTCACGCTTTCGTTGCACCTGTTCATCTCGCAAACGTAACGCCTGTTCAGCATTCATACTTGCAACTCCATCTTGATGTCTCTCTGTTTGACCTTGAAGACAAGCAGCCCTTTCCAAATCATCCATATTCTCCCTTCTCTGTTACATTACGCTTTTCTGTTGGTCCTGATACTGCGGATGCTGCATATCATTCATGTTTTCCATTCTCCGCTGAAATATCAATCTTTGTTGTTCCTTGTACTGTGTTTGTTCTTCTTCATCCTGTCTTCTACCTTGGTCTCGCATTCTCTCTCACTGCAATTGTGCCTTGCGCTGCTCTTCATCCATTGCAGATCGTCTCATCTGTTGGTACCATTTGTCCCTTTCTCTGGTTTCTTACCGCTGTTCTTCTCTTATTCGCTGCCTGTAGTGCCTAACCCTCTCGCTAGTAGCTTTAATCTTCTTTAACTTTCCATTCTTCAGTCAAGTTTTGTAATTTGCTTATTTCATAAGCACAGCTTTGGAAAAAGGATCAAATAACCGTAAATTGCGAATTTTTATCTCCCCCATAGCGGAAGCACAACCAACGGCAGAATGTATGAGAAGCAGTAACAACATCAACCGGGATCTTGTAGAGATGGAATTTACTGTGTGTCCACCTTTATTTTAATTGGAATATATATATTTTAATTATAGTGTATACATTTCTTAATTGTAATATATATATATATATATATATATATATATATATATATATATGCGGCGTACATATGACACTGTAAATAAGTGTGAATATTTATGAGCATGTGTTAAGTGATAGGGGATAAAAAATACTTAGTTCAATTCATAAGTTACTTTGCATTATGCACTCATCATCACCATTTCCACCACAACCACTACCACCACTACTACCATCTCTCACTCACCCTTTCTCTCATTTTCTCAGTTTATCTCCCTATCTCTTTATCTACCTATCTGCCTTATTTTAATCTCACCACCAGAACATCACCGCTCTGCTAAAATTATATTCGTAACCCTCCTCAATATCACTACCTTCAACTAACTTTTTCGTCACGTAATAAATATTACGTTCCCCCAACAACATGTCCTCCCCCTCTTTTCTCCCTCGCTCCTTTTTCTCTCCCCTTTTCTCCCTCTCCCTCTCTTTCTGCCCCACTCATCCACCTACTTTCGTTTTCTCATTCCTTTTTCTTTCTCTCGGTCTCTCATTCCATTTAACTAATCACGTGAAAGCATTACAGTCACGTTCCTTCTACCTCAGGTCATGGACATTTCTCTCTCGCTCTTTTTCGTTCTCCCTCTTTTTCTCTAATCACGAGAAAGCGTTACCGACGGACTTATTAAGATAATGACAAGCAGAATTATTATAAGATCAGAAATATTATATTTAAGTTTTCTTCATGACAGACTCCTTTGTTTCCTCCTTATTCTTTACATCATTCTTTTCTTCAGCTCCGACATTTTCTCCCACTTCTCTTATTGTTGTTTTAATGTTGTTGCTGTTGTTGTTGCTTATCATCATTATCCTCATAATCATCATCATCATCGTCATCATCATCTTCTTCTTCTTCTTCTTCTTCTTTTTTTTCTTCTTCTACTACTACTACTACTACTACTACTACTACTACTACTACTACTACTGCTGCTGCTGATGATGATGATGATGATGGTGATGATGTCGATGTTGCGGTTTGGGCAACAAGACGGATAAGAGTGATTAGGTGATGTTCTAGGGCTTAGGGGCGGGAGACTTTCTCTTATGTTAGTCATCTTCTTCATAATAAGATCACAATATGTCAACCAATGTCATTTCCACAAACTAAATGTCTCTCTTATCTTTTTATTTACCCTCATTCTTATACAATTCATATTGTCTTGCAATTTGTGTTTGCCTGTGTGTAAGAAAGTGGGAATACATGTGTGGCCTGGAAGTGAGTGTGTGCGTTTATACATCAGGGTTTGATAAGGTATATATAGGTGGATGTGTGTATGTACACACACGCACTCACACACACACACGCACACACACACACATATGTATATATATATATATATATATATATATAATGTTTAATGAAATGGATAAATGAATTATCTTGTTACGGATTATTCAAAATATAACCGATACCTGTGTAGCAAAAATCACACCACAAAAGACACGGTTGAGGTTATAACCATGGGGTTTCACCCCCGTGCTTTAGCGCGGATAATTGAAGTTTTGTATATTTAGTGAAGGGATGAAATGGAGCGGAACGAAGATTCTACAAAATTCCTTTTTATTATTTTCTACACATGTTTCAAAGGCTGCAAATTCCCAAATTCGGATTGAATAAGGAGCCCATTCTGCAGCTTTCTCTTCAGGAAAATCAGGAATTTAAAATCTCCAAACAAATGCGCAGCAAGCTTTTCGAACAAAACGCTCCCTAGGAGCCCATGGTAAAAATGGCACAAAACTGTCTCTCAATATGCGCTGACGACAGGGTGGGTGAAGGCCGACGAAAAAGTCCGTTGGAATAAACCTAGGTCAAGCCACGGTCAAATCAGGTAGGGGAAGAATCACAGAAAACCCAAAGAGTGTGAATATATTCTGTATAACTAGTGTTACTGTTCAAATTGTTTTAAGAATGGCAGCTATCTTATTTGGGTGTGAGGAACTACCTACATGTATGTGTATGTGTATGCGTCTATGTATGTGTGGCAGTATATTAGGAAGCAGCTAGAGAGAAAATATATTGTATTGTAGACACTGCTGGTCAAGCGGCTGATAAAATTCTGTGTATGTGTGTTCGTCTATGACCAGTTTATATACAGATGACTTGTCAAAAAACCAGGGGAGTATAATCCCTGATATTGTTTCTAAGTAAGTAGCAGAACATACGCTAAAAGGGGAGTAATTTCCCCTTTCAAATTTAATTCAAAATTTTTTCCAAATTTCTTCCAAACAATTTTCTTCTTTTCTTAGGACATCAGTTTTGTGCCATTTTTACCATGGGCTCCTAGGGAGCGTTTTGTTCGAAAAGCTTGCTGCGCATTTGTTTGGAGATTTTAAATTCCTGATTTTCCTGAAGAGAAAGCTGCAGAATGGGCTCCTTATTCAATCCGAATTTGGGAATTTGCAGCCTTTGAAACATGTGTAGAAAATAATAAAAAGGAATTTTGTAGAATCTTCGTTCCGCTCCATTTCATCCCTTCACTATATATATATATATATATATATATATATTCTTGTATTTAGGAATGGTCATTTTGCCAGTTTTGCCAATAAATCACACGCACTATATCTTTGGTGTTACTTTGCTTCAGTGTTATTTAATTTTTACGTTAAGCTTAATGTTATTTCGGCCACAGTTATTTCGAACATATATAAACAGGAGATACAAATATTACAGGCACTTTCCCGACACACACACATAGACCCATATCGAGGTATACCCATGCGCAAATGAAGACACAAACAATAGAAATAGAAAATACAAAATGACTGACCGTTAGTAAGGAGAGACACACAAATATGAAAGAAAAAAGCAAAGGACCACTGATGAGGTCACAGGAGTGTGACGAAAGAACTCTGGCCGAAATAAGATTAAGATTAATTTAAAAGAGAAATAACGCTGAAGCAAAGTAACACCAAATATATAGTGCACGTGTTCTTATTGGTTAAACTGGCATTTCCTAAATACAACAATATCTGTTTTAAAGCACGATTTCACATCAAAATTCTTGCAAAACCAATACATAAACGTGTGTATATATATCTATATCTATCTTTCTATATATCTATATATATATATATATATATATATATATATATATATATATATGCGATGGCAATCACTCTAGGTTGAGGATGATGGTCTTCGCGCAAATATACTTGTGAGTCCGTAGGTGACCGATAAGACCAATTCTTGCTGGAAAAGATCGGTCGCAGTGCGGACATCTAGTGCCGGAAGGGAGAGTCGCAAGTGGTTGTTGTTGGCGCTCCTTCCGTCGTCGTCTTTTCTCCTCCAGCTCTGCAGACCTTTTCGACTCGAATGTCGCCGTTCCCTTATGGATGGTGGTTTTCCAGAGTGGTCTGTTTTTTGCCTTTTCCTCCCAGTTAGTGAATTCGATGTCACACTTTTTGAGGTTCGTTTTCAGGAAGTCCTTGTAGCGTTTCTTCTGGCCTCCTTTTGTACGCTTGCCGTCTTTGAGTTAGGAGTAGAAGATCTGTTTGGGAAGTCGTTCGTCAGTCATTCTAACCACGTTACCGCTCCATCTTAGTTGGCCTTTGATGACATAGGCTTCGATGCGGGTCATTTTTGCTTCTTGTAGCACTCTGACGTTTGTTCTTCTGTCTTCCCAGTTGATGTTAAGGATCTTCCGAAGACAGCGTTGGTGAAATTTCTCGAGCGTTTTCAGGTGGTGACTATACGGGGTCCAGGTTTCGGATGCTTAAAAGAGGGTTGGAATAATGACTACCCTGTACACAATGAGTTTGGTTTCGGTTCGGATGTCCCGATCAGCAAGAACTCTTGTTCGAAGCTTGCCGAAAGCTGTTCCTGCACACTTCAGACGGTGTTGGATTTCATCGCTGAGGTCTGCCTTTGCTGACAGATGGCTTCCATTGTAGCAGAAAGTATTCACATAATCCAGTGGAATTCGTTCGAGTTGAATCGATGGCGGGTTGTGAAAATATATGTATATGTAATGTATATATATATATATACATATATACATATATGTTTGTGTTTGATGTGTGACTACAGTATTTGTATTTATATTCTTTTATTCCCACTTGTTTCCCAATTCTGATATTCCACGTTATTTTTCTTCTCTTAATATATCTTCTTTTCCTGCATTTATCGTCTTCATCAAAATATTTCTCTACATTCATCTTGTTCATCATTTTCTGGTTCTTCTGCT
This sequence comes from Octopus sinensis, assembly GCF_006345805.1. Classification (NCBI taxonomy): domain Eukaryota; kingdom Metazoa; phylum Mollusca; class Cephalopoda; order Octopoda; family Octopodidae; genus Octopus; species Octopus sinensis. The sequence goes on along the minus strand of NW_021836868.1, from coordinate 5,124 downwards.
TTTAAGTTTTTCAACTGCTTTCTCCTCTCTTCATGAATCATTTTAGCTTCTTCTTCTTCTACTTCTCTGTATTTATCCGTTCTATGATTTATTTTCCTTCACCTTCTTCGTTAATCTTATCAATTTCTAACTTTTCACCACATCTTTCATCATCATCATCGTCACGAACATCACCATCGTCACGATCGTCACCATCGTCATCGTCACCATCATCATCGTCATCATCATCATCATCATGGTCATCATCATCATCATCATCATCATCATCATCATCATCATCATCGTCGTCATCATCATCATCATCATCAATATCATCTCGGCCATTTTCTCCTTCACCATCCTCTTTTTATTAATATGATTCTAAAGATACAAGAATTAATAATAGTTTATAAGAAATCTTTTTAATAATCTTTGATACTCTTACTTTTGAATTGTGTTTTATTTTTCAGAAATCTCGGTGAAAATGAGATCAGAACCATCTCACAAGGATCCATTCAAAATCTTTCAAGTTTAAAGGAAATGTAAGTTGCTAAAGTTTTTTGATATTATTCTATTCATGAAATTTTTCTAGGAACTTAATGTCTTCTCATCTTCCTTTTTCTCTCTGTATCTCTAACTAATGTTCTGCTACTATATTCATGTTAGAGTGTGTATGAAGGTGTCTATGAAATGTTTGTGTCTCTATGTGTCTGCATAAATGTCTAACATTTTGTGTATGAGTGTACGATTGCACGTGAATATCTATGTTTGCATTTGTGTCTATAGGTGGGTATATTATGAAATATATATTTATGCAGAGTTATACTCACTTCAAGAGAAGAAAGTATAGAAATATATTCATCCTCACTCTTTTGAGATACTGATTCAATAATGAGTTATTTTAAACTCTACAATTACATGACGTGCTGAAGTTGGTAGTCGTCATTTTCTATTTGTACAGTGAGCTACAGCTGGGGCAATTTGGTCAAACTGTCCAGTGTGATGGCTGCATATTCCGTTTCAATTTCTTTAGGAAGGATGTTAATGTAGCTAGTCGTCCACAACATAAAACAACGTTTGGTGCGTCCCTCGTACGTTTGTGTCTGTGTGTATGTCTGATAATTTTAATTATGTTGATATATTTTTATTATCATTTCTATCCTCATTCCCAAATTTTCTTGTTATTGTTTTGCTTGTCCATCTTGTCTGTTTTCTTCCTACTTATATTATTTTTTCTTCATCACCGATTTCTTCGTTGTTATTATTGTTGTTGTTGTCGTTGTTTTTGTTGTTGTCGTTGTTGCTGTTGTTGTTGTTGTTCTTCTTCTTCTTCTTCTTCTTCTTCTTTTTCTTCTTCTTTTTCTTCTTCTTCACCTCATTCGTACTAAAATTATTATTATTATTATTATCATTATTATTATTATTATTATTATTATTATTATTAACTAACGAAATACATTATAATCGAACCAAGTGAAACCGAGTTTATTGAGCACTTTTTGAAATGTCAACTGATGAGAAACATCTGCAAAGAAAGATGCACCGCGGCCAATCGACCATTATCTCATTCATGAGGGGCCGATTGAAGACGGGTTGAAACAGCAGTAATGATTAATATATCACGTAAAATCCATTTTTCATTTCCGTCATACGTGTGTGTGTGTATTGTGTATGTGTGTGTGTGTGTGTGGTTGTGTGTGCATACGCTTAGGCGTTGGCTTGGCTGTGTGACAAGAATTTTGCTTCTGTATTCAGTTCTTCTCCGTGTAATCTGGTCTCAAACCAAACAAACTCGTGTATGTTAGTTACTTGGGTTCACGGTAACTGAAGGAAACCCGTCCTATATATAAATTTTCTGAACGAGCTATGATTAATAAAAGTAACGCATGTTACCTGAGCAATAATACAACTGCCCCAGCTTTTCGGACACTTTTGAAATCCGGCCTGGACGTAGTTTTCCATAGGCGAGTCGAGGACCTTTTGATTTCGACAATGATGTTATGTTTGCTCTTGATCTCGACCTCTGAGCTGATCTTTCATCTTGAGGAACGGATGCAAGTCAGCAGGTGGTAAATCTGGCGAATAGGGCAGATGCGGAAGCGATAGCATGTTGTTTTTGGCAAGAAACTTACGAGTGAGGTGATAGGTGCATTTTTGTCGTGAAAAATTCAATACTTCGCGAATCCAGATCCGGTCATTTTCCCCAAACGTCCTCGCTGAATAATCTCCCAATACACAATACCGAGGATGTCGGAAAAATATGATGAACATGCTCTGATTAAGCTGTGATTTATTCGTGCGCCCATACACTCGAAACATTACGTAAGAACCACTGTCGTACGTAATGTTTCGAGTTGTAAGGTACCGCACGAGTGGAATTATATATCAAAGAAGGTTTGAAAATGCAATGTTAAAAAATGTTTATTTGCTTGACCGGTTTCAGTTATTTAGAAAGAATTGTCAAAAGCAACATGTAAAAGCTTTGTTGTGTTAGGTACTGGTTGTCACAAAGTATTACAATACATATATACATACTTTGATAATAATAAGAATATGTTAAACACAGTTTACAAGGGAAAATCTTGGGAAAATATAAAAGAAATTTGACAAGTTCATTAAAATATTGGGTACAAAAGATTACAATACATATATACATTCTTTGATAATAATAAGAATATGTTAAACACAGTTTACAAGGGAAAACCTTGGGAAAATATAAAAGAAATTTGACAAGTTCATTAAAATATTGGGTACAAAAGATTACAATACATATATACATTCTTTGATAATAATAAGAATATGTTAAACACAGTTTACAAGGGAAAATCTTGGGAAAATATAAAAGAAATTTGACAAGTTCATTAAAATATTGGGTACAAAAGATTACAATACATATATACATTCTTTGATAATAATAAGAATATGTTAAACACAGTTTACAAGGGAAAATCTTGGGAAAATATAAAAGAAATTTGACAAGTTCATTAAAATATTGGGTACAAAAGATTACAATACATATATACATTCTTTGATAATAATAAGAATATGTTAAACACAGTTTACAAGGGAAAATCTTGGGAAAATATAAAAGAAATTTGACAAGTTCATTAAAATATTGGGTACAAAAGATTACAATACATATATACATTCTTTGATAATAAAAAGAGAATGTTAAAAACAGTTTACTGAAAGAATTATTAAAAGGTCAGAGGAAAATTGGTATTGTATCTGTATATATACACACAGAAAATTATAAGTTCAAAAAGGTTACATTTTGGTAGTATATAAATGTACAATGAGGGATATATGTTTAGTTTCAACGAACCTGATTCACCATATTATCGTAAAAGCTTTTACGATAATATGGTGAATCAGGTCAGTTCAAACTAAACATATCTCCCTCATTGTACATTTATATACTAACTAAATGTTCATATTATTATCAAAGAATGTGTGTATGTATTGTAGACAATCAGTACCTAACACAACAAAGCTTTTACATGTTGCTTTTGACAATCTTATTCTAAGAAAGTGAAACCGGTCAAGTAAATAAACATCTTTTAAAATTGCATTTTCAAACCTTCATTCATATATATATATATTCTTTTATTCTTTTATATGTTTTAACCCTGAGGCTGTGTCGATGCTGGGGCCCCACCAGTGTAAACACTTTTCGACTGGCCGAGTTTATGGGAATGGCCAGAGTTCGCTACCGCTGCAGTCTTTTGAGTTTTGTACCCTGATATTGGTTCACTTGCATAGCAAGAGGTCAAGTTGTATCTTGAAACATCTACACCCACTCCTCAGATGTGTTGGCAAGGTGTTAAATATCTGTGAGCACTTGAACTCCAAACTATTGCATGACATTCTCCTAATATTAAATGAGAGAGCCAGGACTCTTGGAACAGTTCAGTGACGACTGGTATAATTCTGAATTCCAAAGTTTGATAACAGCTTCCCTATTAACTTCCACACATATCACTACATACCTCTTCGGTTTTCGCTCCATGGACTAGAGTCCTAACTCTTTCATATATATATATATATATATATATATATATATATATATATATATATATATATATATATATATATATATATATATATATATATATATATATATATATATATATATATGTATATATATATATGTATATTTATATAATTATATAATATACATATGTGTGCGAGTTTATGTGTGTGACTTAGTCTCTATGTTTGTACTCACTACTTCTTCACAACCTATGTTAGTGCTTTTTATTATTCCTCGTCAGTCAGCGATTTCGCATAAGCGGCCGACAGGGTAAGTACCAGGGTTTAAAAGAATAGTTAGTGGTCTCGATTCGTTCGAGTTACATACTTCAAGGTGATTCTCCTGCTGCAAAGCAGTAGACTTACTGAGACAAGTAAAATAGGAAAGGGAGGCACACACACACATACATACATACATACATACATACATACATACATACATACATACATACATACATACATACATACATACATATATACAAAGCTGATAAGGAATAAGCGAATGGTTTCAACGACATTCTTTATTCCATATCCCTGCAATTGTGTCTATACATCACTCCCGTAGTTCATTGATAAGATGATATGGTTAATATCTTGTGTGACCACTGCCATTCTTCAAAAGTGGAACATGTGTCTGTGAAATGATAGTATGATCTAACGTAGAACTTATTGAAATACTCACCTAAAAGCATATTTTACACCTACGATAGATGGTAAGGATTGAGCTGAGACCCCCGTCGGTCATGACTGACCGTGGGATTGCACCTAGAAAGTTACCCTCCCAGGCACAAATCCGGGCAAGATTGTTTATGGAAGACCAGCAGTCGCCCATGCATACCGGCCTCCCCTCTCTATCTAAGGGAAAGGCAACGGCTGGTACAACTTGGAACCTGTGACGTCGCAACTCATTTCTACAGCTGAGTGAACTGGAGCAACGCGAAATAAAGTGTCCTGCTCAAGAACACAACACCCAGCCTGGTCCGGGATTCGAACACACAACCTCACCATTGTAAGCTCCACGTTCTAACCACAGAGCCATGTTCTATATATTAATTATATCATCTGAACAATATACAATGGTAGTGTTATAGAATAAAGAATATCGTTTAATTC
>NW_021836867.1:7500-40000 GCF_006345805.1 Octopus sinensis | reverse complement strand
ATTGTATTTTATTTTAAAGTCACATTTATGTAAAATCATATCGATTCACTGATCCCATCAGTTGTACTGTCCATATCTATGTTTGGCCCCCGGTGGGCAATAAAGAAATTCGTATTTCGACTGCCGGTACGTTCTGAGTTCAAATTCCGTCGAGGTCGACTTTGACTTTCATCCATTCGGGGTCGATAAATTAAGTACCAGTTACGCACTGGGATCGATATAATCGACTTAATACCTATGTCTGTCCTTGTTTGTCTCTGTTTAGCCCCTTGTGGGTAGTAAAGAAATAGATATTGATAAGAATTGTGTGTATGTTTGTAGAAATGTGTATGTGTGTGTGTACATGTGTGTGAGTGTGTATGCGTTTGAGTGGGTCTTTGGGAGTATCATCGTCAGGGACAAGCTAGCAGAATCGTTATGGCGTGGGAGAAAATAAATTAGGTACTCGTGGGAGCCTTGAGACTCTGTGTTAAATTCCCGTTGGAATCGATTTATTTTTATTTTTATTCCTTCAATGATCATCAAAATAAAGTAGCAGATCAGGTACTAGGGTCGATGGCATCGACTAATCCCTATCCATTAAAATGGCTGCTCTTCTGCCTTCGTAATCAGACGCGACATTTCCAGCGATACCTTAACGGTGAGCAGGTGTGTGGTCGTCGATTGTTGAACGCGCTTTTCTGCAGATTGTCTCTTTACTGGAGCTACAGTCCTGGATCTGGCGTAAACCGAGACAGAGCACTTGGCACTTAGAGTGTCTTCAAGCGCTGACAGCCCTCGGATTGTTGGGCAATGCGATTGGCGGAAGTTGTACCTTGGAGTTTTATAGGGAATTAGTGGAGAGCAAGAGCGACGACATACTCGGAGAGGTCCTGGGTATCGAGTGGGGATCAACTGGCTGGTCTCTTCCGGAGGACTTTTGGGCTGGGAACTATGGATAACTTCTAGAAAGCGCTGGTCTGGCAGTGCTACCGGGGGACGCAGCTGGTTCGAGATAAGCTCTACAGGCGCTGGTACGCAGTCAGTCGGACTTGTTTGATATGCACGCGGAGCGATGAAACCGTTCTGCATGCTCTCGTACAGTGTCCACGCATTGCTGACTTGAGGGGCTTTGTCGAACAGTTATTGTCACGTGTATGACGGGTCTAGCTATCGTCCGAGTCCATTGTGAAGATTGCCGCGCCTCCTTCCTTTGGCCGGAAAAGGAGGGCAGTTTTTCTCTGCCTGGTGGCAATGGGAAAAGACGATGTGTGGTGGATGCGATTGAAAGGATTGAAGACTAATGCCTTCCTCTTTGGCCAAGGCCTCATTGATTTTTCAGGTGAAATCTGAAAAGGAAAGTGAGGCTGAAGCGGGAAGTAATCGACTACGCCCCTCCCCCAAATTTCAGAATTATTATTATTATTATTATTATTATTATTATTATTATTATTATTATTAAGTAGTAGTAGTAGTAGTAGTAGTAGTAGTAGTAGTAGTTAGTAGTAGTAGTGGTGGTGGTGGTGGTGGGTCGTGGTGATGAGTCTTGCACTTATTCTCATCTGACAGAATTGTGGGAAGGTAAATTATTTAGCGTTCAGGCACTCATTGGGTGTCTCCATCCTTTCTCTGCATAGTTCGGTACGCCGTGGCTGCTGCCGTTGTGGAGACATGCGCTGAGGTTTACAAACTCTGCAAGAGATTCCAGGACAATAACAGACGTATTTGCCCCTTCAGAGACGTCTTTCCACAGCTCGTCTTATTAATAAAACTGGAAATATTGTGTGTGTGTGTGTGTGTGTGTGTTTGTATTCGTATTATGTTTGTCTACCACTTCTACTTCATTACTGATGTCGGTTTACTTAAGTAACGGTAACTTAGCATTTCGGCAAAAGACACCAATAGAATAAGTGCTAAGCTTAAAAAATAAGTATTGGGGTCGATTTGTTTGACTGGACCCTTCAAGGCAGTGCTCCAACATGGCCGCGGTACAACGACTGAAACAAGTAAAAAGTAAAAGATTGTAATTAGTAGTAATTAGTAGTAATTAGATCCTTATTTTTCTGATATTTATATAGAATTTTATGTAGCCTTGTGAGAGGATTTGGTAGGCGGAAACTGAAAGAAGCCCGTCGTATATACTTACATTTGTGTGTGTGTTTTGTCTTTGTGCGTATGTTTGTCCCCCTCCACGGCTTGTATTGGTGTGTTTACATCCACATAACTTAGTGGTTCGGGAAAAGGGAACGATAAAATAGGTATCAGTCTCAAAGAATAAAAAAAAACAAGCACACGGCTCACTTCATTCGATTAAAAATTCTTCAAGGGGGTGCCCCAGCATGGCCCCCGTCCAATGGACTGAAACGAGTAAAAGATAAAATAGATTAAATTTTTTTTAATTAATAAGCAAAGATTAGTTTAATCACCTTACTCAAAGACACAACCAGCTTAATGACAACGAGTACAAGCTTACTTCCTTACGGAAAGTACAAATATTTGTACTTTATTTAAGAATGTTCACTCGCTGGTTTCATTCAAGTTCAATACCTCCCGCTATATCATCTATTCCGTTATTCTCATATTCCTTTATTCTGTTCTGCCCTCTCTTTCCTTGTTGTCTGTTTTGTTTTATCATTCATTACGTATAGTTTGTCGTCTTTACCGTTCATTATTCATATAACAGCTGTTTAAGTAGCGGGTAGGGAGTGTGTGTGTGTGTGTGTGTGTGTGATTTAAGTGTTATTTTCTTTACTGAGTGTTAAAATACATATGACCATGCTTGATGAGAGATGGCTACAGTGCTAACGAATGTTTTCTTTCAAGGAAAGGTGGAGAGTAGGGCTTGTTATCGTAGTTTTTCTTCTCTGCTCATTGTTACTGGGGCCTTAATTTACTTGCCGTTATTCAGTTTGGGGGATTTTCATATCATATTTGTTTTATGAATACTGTATCTCGATCTTTATCTGTACACACACATACACAAACTCACAAACACATACACACAGACACACACACTCGCTTACACATAACACATGTATTGTATATAGATTTACATACATCTATAAATATACGTTTATCCATGTAAATGTATGTGCTTTAATTTGTGCATACACATATATATGCACGTATATACCACCTCACCACTATTCACACCACCCTTGCCAGAGTACTACCACGGACCGTGCATTTGCTCTCTCTCTCCCCGCACCTGCCCCGCCGCCACCCGTCTCTCGTTTCCCCTCATCTACCGCCCCACCACCCTACCTCTCCAACGCACCACTCTCCGAGCTTTCCCGCGACTCCTGTCCGACCCCTCCACTTCGCACATCTTCCCTAACCGACCCCTCCCCTCCTTCAAACGAGCCCACAACCTACGAGACCTCTTGGTCCACAGCTACTTCCCTAACCCATCCTCCCAACCCGGCTCGTTCCCCTGCTCCCGCCTACACTGCCGTACTTGCCTTTACATCTCCAACACCACCCTCATCACAGGCACTCATCATCGACCCTATCATATCACTGACCCCTTCACTTGCACTTCTAGCAACGTCATCTACAGCATCTCCTGCTCTTTCTGCCCTTCTTTATATATCGGTCAAACGGCACGCCGTTGGCTGACAGGTTCGTGGAACACCTCCGAGACATCAGACTCAGCAACGACACCCCGATCTCACGCCATTTCCCCTCTACCGGTCATTCTTTACAACACCTGTCTGTGTTCGGATTGTCCTTGCACAGGGGCCATCCAGACTCCCATCTTCGCCGTGAGCAGGGATTAATCTTCTCTCTTCGCTCCTTTCCGCCACATGGGCTCAACTCTTTTCCCCACCTCCCTTCCACTCTCTTCCTTCAACGTCACCCCCTCCCTCGTTACACCACCCCTACACATTCCAAACCCACTATTCCTATACATCACATCCCACCCGCACCCCATCCTTTAGACCCCACCCTTGCTTCCCCATTCTCATTTCCCCCACGCCATCACCACCACCCCACACAAGACCACACCATCACCACACCACCACATACACCACCATACCACACCACATCACACCACTCCGCACACACTAATACTGACCACTTCCCAGCACCTACACAATCATGGACGCACCTACACATGCACACACGCACACGTCAAGATCACCAGCCCCCTTCCACACGCACACACCCGCTCTTACATACACACGCATGCGCACCTTCGTTTTTATTATCTACTTATTATCTCCCTTTCTTCCTAGCTCTCCTGTGTGACCCCTCTGTCCCGCATTCAACATGATGGATCGCTAGCCACTAAACCTTTTCTATTTTCTTTCCCTGTTTATTTCTGTGTTCCTTTCTGTCAAAGAGCGTAGGCTCGAAACGTAAAAGACTTTCTCAATTCACGAGCTTTAAACTAATACATCTGTTTGTAGTTTACACACCTGTCTTCATCTTTTGTTTTATTGTTTGTAAATTCTCACCGTATATATATAATAATAATAATAAATATTAGGGAATAAATCCAAATTTACAAGGAAAAATCAGATTTAGGACTGAATCCAATTTTATAGTAAAATACTATATAATATTATTTAGAGACAAAACCACTATTATGCAAATCAAACAAAGAAAGACTTCATCCAATACATAAAAAATTTTATATAAATTAAATAAAATTAAAATTAAAATTAAATTTTATTTTATTTAATTTATATAAATTTTTTTATGTATTGGATTAAGTCTTTCTTTGTTTGATTTGCATAATAGTGGTTTTTCTCTAATTAATCTAATATAATATATATATATAATATATTATATATAGATATATATATATTATATATATATATATATTATATATATATAGATAGATAGTAGATAGATAGATAGATAGATAGATAGATAGATAGATAGATAGATGACAGATAGATAGATATGTATGTATTTGTGTGTCTCTGTTTGCCCCCACCATCGCGTGGCAACCGATGTTGGTGTGTTTACGCCCTGTAACATAGAGATTCGGCAAAAATGGACAGATAAAATAATTACTTGGCCTACAAAGTACTTGATTCAAATTGTACAACTAAAGGCAGTGCTCAAGCATAGCTGCAGTAAGATGATTGAAATGATTAAAAGAATAAAAGAATGTATATATTTACAAATATATATTTACACATATACATATATAATTATATATGTGTGTATGTGTGTGTGTGTGGTAATAATATAAATAATATATATATATATGTGTGTGTGTGTGTGTGTGTGTGTATGATACAAAAAAGGGACAACAAAACATCCAGACAGACGATACAAAGAAAACCAGGACGGGTCATTCGGAGTTTTCTATCCTTAGTCGAGTTCCAGATCATCTTTGCAATTTCTGCTGGTTATACTCGAGATTGTTCCAATCTGACCAGCCCCAAGGAAAAACTAAGCTAAGAGCATTAGATTCCTGGGAAGAAAGCAGCGATATATATATATATATATATATATATATAGATATATATATACATATATATAAACATATATATTAGAAAGAACCACCTTTTATCATTCAAAATGAACAATTAAATTACACTATCTAGAAAATTACATATTAATTACTATTAATTTTTTTACTATAATCATTTCTTAAATATAACCACGAAACATGTGTCATTATTCTACCAAATATATACGTTTTTATTATTATTTTGCAATTTACTTAATCATCGGTATATTATTGTTATTTTAATTTTTCTATTATAATTAATTTTCTAGATGGTGTAATTTAATTGTTCATTTTGAATTGATAAAAGGTGTTTTTTTCTAATTTTGTATATATATATATATATATATATATATCACGTGACCGACCATTGTTTTAGCCTTTGAATGACGCTGGCTAAGCGAGCAGGCCAACAGAAGAAAGAGTGGTGAAAGAGTACAGCAGGGATCACCACCCCCTACCGGAGCCTCGTGGAGCTTTTAGGTTTTTTCGCTCAATAAACACTCACAATGCCCGGTCTGGGAATCGAAACCGCGATCCTACGACCGCGAGTCCGCTGCCCTAACCACTTGGCCATTGCGCCTCACTATATATATATATATATAGATATATATATATATATATATATATATATATATATATAATATATATATATATATATATATATATATATATATATATATATATATATATATATTATATATATTATATTATATATATATATTATATATATATATATATATATATATATATATATATATATATATATATATATATATATATATATATATATATATATTATATATATATATAATATATATATATATATATATATATATATATATATATATATATATATAGTTATATATATATATATATATATATATATATATTATATTATATTATATTTTATTTTGGGAAATTTGATTTAGTATTCTAATTTGAATTTTTCCCTGTAAGTTAGGATTAATATTCTCTCAATAATTATCATATATATATATATATAATATATATATTATATATATATAATATATTACTTGGAATTCCTCTCCAGACTTCTGTTATGTGTGAGTGTCTGTGTGTTCGGGCGTATATTTATGAAACACAATTGTATGTCATTCTATGATTACATGATATGTTATATATGTGTAATGAAAAATTGCTGCACCAAATGCAGTGATAATAAGCCTATTCCAGGCCCAGCCACCATTTCAAAATAAATATTTACCAAAGTTTGCCAATTTCTATGCGTTACTTGCAATAAACAGTAATATCTTTAGGTACGAGTTTATCTTCATGGCCTACTGCAGTTGTAAAATTATCATAAGTTTAACCTTGCCGTTACCGCCATTGTTACATAGACATGTATGCGCGTACACATACACACACACACATATATATATAGTATATATATATATATATATATTATATATTAATATTATATATATATATATATATATATATATATATATATATATATCAGTATGTCTGCGCGGAGATAGAGGGAGAGAGGAGGAGAGAATGTGTCAGACAGACAGACAGACATACAAACTGTCAGACAGAGACAGATAGGGATATCACCAACTTGTCTAAGATATTGGTTTAGAGGAGAAAACGGCAGCGTTGATACGGTATTCAACTAGTCGCTCATATATTTAATTTACTTATCAGTCGTCTGTGATTTAAGAAATATTTGGCTGCCTTTTCTTGCAGCCTTAATGGAAACAGTTTCTTTCTCTTGTCACAGCGTCTGCACTATACAGGCGATGTATTAAATCTACGTGTTTCAGTTTGCTTGCTCGCTTGTTGCCAAAATTTACGCGATCTTCTGTGGTTGAAATTATCGAAACACGACTACTTTAACACGAAATAATTTTGAAAATATAAACTTTTCTCAACAACACTAAGAGTAAAAGATGTTTTATATGACACATTCTACCAGTGTTCGAAGTTTGAACGTGTTTAGTTACAAAAAATTAATTTCTCGATCTGCCGTTCAAAGGGAAAAGATCCGAATTTTGAAATAAGTCTCTATAAAACTAGATTTTGAACATCGAAAGGCTATGGAGGTCCACCAGAATAAAATAGTAATCAAAAGGGTCCATAGATAAAAAATGGTTGAGAACCCGTGTATGTCCCTATAAGACGGTTGAGTAGTGTATGAAAGAGACTCGGCTGCTGTTTCTAGTAGATCGATTAAATCTGTTCAGGCTCTTTCGTTGGCTCGTTACATACCACAGATTATTAAGGCCGTTGTATTGTTAATTTAAAGAAGAATTATTTCTCTCATTGGTCATTAATATTGATTTCAAATTTTAGCACAAGGCCAACAATTTCGGAGGAGGGTGTACGATTACCAATTAATATCATTAAAGAAGAGCTTTCCTTCCTCTGACTATCACACATTTCTTGATACATTTCTCCGATGACGGAATACCCGGTTTGTAATGTCTTCAATCGATACAATCATCCAATGGCCGGGATACACCAGAAATAGCTGTCAGAGACTATCTCTACTATCTTTACTAGTTTTGTATTATTTTGCTATGAATTGAATGAATCTAAATACCAATTGTTTGACTAATTGCTTTCCTCACTACTTTAACTGATTATATATATACAGGACAGGGTGTCCACAGAGTCTGGGTACATGGAGTAAATAAAATGATAACATAAACAATTAAATATAAGAAATAATAATTTTCCTTTTTTACTTTTGTTTAAATTAAATTTAAAAAATACTTTACTTTTCTAAATGCTGGTTGAGGAAAAGTTTCATCCATACAAGCTACAAAGGAAGACGACCCTGGTAGACGAATGCAGATGTGTGAATGGTTTTCAGATAAATTGGATGAAAATATCAATTTTACTAAAATGTAGACTTATTTAATCGAGTTCACTTGAATTTTGCAACGCGCATCAAGTTATACATTGAAAATTATGAAAATCATATTGAAAATATTATTTATTAAATATAATATTATAATATATAATATATATATATATATATATATATGGATAGATGGAAGCACTCCGTCGGTTACGACGATGAGGTTGATCCGAATCAACGGAACAGCCTGCTCGTGAAATTAACGTGTAAGTGGCTGAGCACTCCACAGACACGTGCACCCTTAACGTAGTTCTCGGGGATATTCAGCGTGACACAGAGAGTGACAAGGCCGGCCCCTTGAAATACAGGTACAACAGAAACAGGAAGTAAGAGTGAGAGAAAATTGTGGTGAAAGAGTACAGCAGGGATCACCACCATCCCCTGCCGGAGCCTCGTGGAGCTTTTAGGTGTTTTCTCTCAATAAACACTCACAACGCCCGGTCTGGGAATCGAAACCGCGAGTCCGCTGCCCTAACCACTGGGTCATTGCGCCTCCACATATATATATATAAAACATATGTGTGTATGTATAGGTTGTGATAGAGCCAAGAACTTCCCAATTTAACCGGGCAACTATTTTGTGTTCAACGTACTGTATAAACATTCTCTAAAACATTTCAACGTTATCGATGTAAAATAGTTTGCAGGTGGGAATCGAAACCGAACCGAAGAATTTGTAATTTTTATTTTTTTATTTCTACTTTATTAAATTCTTCTCTGTGTGGGGTACATACATTTTTGGCATATATATATTGCCAGTAGTAGCTCTGTTCAGATTTTTACCTCACTGAACTCATCACGCATGCGTAATCCTCGTCCATTTTGATACACTCCTACGTTTTACTGTTTCTACCTGTATATGTACGATATATACGCAGCATTTCATTTACAGAGGTAAGAATGCATTACCTATCGAAATCTTCACGTATTTCATCCAATTTAAACCATCATTCAACGGTTGAATTATTAATGCATTTAGCAACATAGCGTGTCGTCCGTGTATTTTTCGATAAACATCTCTACAACGTTTTTGTCGCGATAAAACCTTACCTGTGTCCAAAGCGAGAACACCAGAAATTATTTATTACCATTTATTTTTAAACAAGCTTAGCTTACTTAACTCGGTTACTGGAATATTAGAAAACCAATCCGTCACTAAAATCATCTGTGAGAATCTTTTCAGAAAATGAGTTCTTCAGAAGATGAACATCATACTGAATCCCATTCGAAGGATAATGAAGACATTTCTAGACCTTCTACATCTAAAATCGGGGACACTTGCCCACTTGGCTTAACTGCAGATCCTAATCCAGTGGCTGTCTCATCTCAGGACTCAAAAGTTAACGAAAAGCATCACTCACCATGTAGACGTTCCACAGTTAGTCCCAAAAAGGAAAAATGCGTCGAGCCAACCGATCTTTCACACAGTACAAACAGGCATGGAGCTGATGACGATACCCTTAATACTCCAGAGAAGCTTATCAAAACTGAATCGGTGCATGAACTAAGTACATCAAGACTACTACCTGAAGCTAATATACCAGGGAGCAGCATTCCACGTCCCAGTATGTCTAAAAGCCTACAACCCTACGAAGTTCATAATTTCTCAAAAAGCGAAGATTTTCGTCTCCAGCTCGGGCCAGAAATTGAAGAGACACTCAGATCAGGAAAAATAAGGCTGCCACCTCTGACAGAGTGCGGAACTTCACCTTCCAAAATGATCATGATAGAAACACGCCACAAAGTGCCAGAGAGCAACCAGGCTTCTAGCACACGAGAAAGTGAGAAAAGAGAAGGCGAAAGCGCGCCGGTACCCAGGAAACGTTTAAATGCTCCTGTACGCAGAATGCGTGGAAGACGGTCAGTACACGGAACGCAGGGAAGACGGGCAGTACACGGAACGCAGGGAAGACGGCCTGTGCGCGGCATACGTAGAAGACAGCCAATACGCGGAATACTTGGAAGCGCTCCTGCGCGCGGAATGCGTGGAAGCGCGCCGGTGCGCGGAATGCGTGGAAGCGCGCCGGTGCGCGGAATGCGTGGAAGCGCGCCGGTTCGCGGAATGCGTGGAAGCGCGCCGGTGCGCGGAATGCGTGGAAACGCGCCGGTGCGTGGAATACGTGGACGCGTCCCAGCGCGCGGAATGCGTGGAAGCGTCCCAGCGCGCGGAATGCGTGGGAGCGCTCCAGTGCGCGGAATGCGTGGGAGCGCTCCAGTGCGCGGAATGCGTGGGAGCGCTCCAGCGCGCGGAATGCGTGGGAGCGTTCCAGCGCGCGGAATGCGTGGAAGCGCTCCAGCGCGCGGATTGCCTGGAAGTACGCCAGTGCGCGGGAAAAGTAAAATCTCACGAGTGAAGAAAAATGTTAGAATCGTGGAAATGAATGTAGGTACTGGATGCACGCGAGCTAGAGGGAGACGTTGCAGCCCACCACAGAATAGAAGTGGGTGCTCGCTAGAGAGTAGGAGAAGGGAAAGCTCCCCTGTGAACCTTCAGTTCGATGACGTGTTATATTTATCTCAGACTTCCAGCACATTGGCGAGGCGATATCATCCAAGAATAGCTTTGAATGCACGATCTTACGGCTCAACATTGAACGAACAAAATTATGATGCATCAATGAGCAGCCACACACGAAGTGCGTCGATGAACAGATTGAACGATACAATGCTAATGGACAGTCAATACTTAAGAGATTTAAACAGATATCACGATAGGGTGATAGAAGAACTATATTTTTTCATCGAGTTACTTGAAAGGTATTCTATATGGGCAGAAATAGAACGGATCCAAAGGAGATCTGAAGGTACACAAACTCAGATGAGATCTGTTGGTGTTCAAACCGAGACCACGTCTGTAAGTGCATCGAATCAGACCAGAGATACATGTATACAGGTACAGCCCAGACCTACAACTGGACAGGCATTCGATGTGTCGATAAATAGGTTTCATCACATGCAGCCAAGAAACAGATTACACTGTCTCAGTCCAACAAGTTCTGTTCGTGGAGCACCACATACCTGTTCTGCAGCAAGCGAAAATAATCAGTCCAGATCCTGTTGGGCATGCGGCGAGTCGTACATGATAGGAAGTATGCATTCTCAAAAATCACCAACAAGTGGACAGTCGGCCTGTTTGTCAATAAACAGGCCGTCTTGCAGTACGTCGACAAGCGAGTTGCATCATGACGACCCGATGTTAAGCACATACGACTACCGCCCGTTAGCAAGCGCATGGCACGGTGACTCGCTGGCAAATGATTATGTGCCCAGCACGTCGGTGAGGGAGGAGCTTCACAATACAAATAGAGAACAGGATTTACATCAGGCTGAACATGGAGAAACCTCTTACAGTGTACAACCTCAGGAACCTTCTAGTGACAAAAGAGAATCAGCAGACGCGGAAGTTCCGGACTTAGAGTTGCCGGTCGTGGATGAGTCGGTCGTGGATTTGCCGGACTTGGAATTTCCAGCATTGGAAGTGCCGGTCGGGGAATTGCCGGTCGTACAATTGCCGACTGTGCAATTGCCGTTCGTGGAATTGCCGGACTTGGAATTGCCGGACGAAGAATCGCCGAACTTGGAATTGTCGGACGAGGAATCGTCGGACGTGGAATCGTCGGATGAGGAAATGCCGGACTTGATATTGCCGGACTTGATATTGCCGAACGATGAATTGCCGGACTTGATATTGCCGAACGATGAATTGCCGGACTTGGAATCGTCGGACGAGGAAATACCGAACTTGGTATTGGTGGACGAAGAATCGTCGAACGAGGAAATGCCGGACTTGATATTGCCGGACGAGGAATTGCCGGTCGTGGAATTGCTGGTCGAGGAATCGCCAGACGAGAGATCGTCGAGCGTAGAGTCGACAACTGGAAGATGACCACCGAGGTTTCGACAGACGACAGCTGAGAATCTTCGACTACTCATCAAAGCTGAGCATATTAAATGTGTTTATTTATAATTTTTATTAAAACCCGCAAACTATTCATGCCATATTGACGAGTTGTTTTTATAAATAGTTCGTTGACACAAACTCAATTCTGAATATAGGAATCAAACAAGCATTCAAAAGTGACTGACAATATTAAAAGTTGTAAAATAGAGGCTGATAATTCTATTTCATCTCATAAACATACTTTTCCAACACAGTATTACAAATATATTCGAAAACAGATTTCACGATAACTATGGCAATACGTATCGTTTTTACTCAAATGTTGTAAAGAAGAACTGTAATAATAATCCTATTATTTCAGTGAAAAAAAAAAAAAATTAACCAATTTGAATGGTATTTGATGCGACGAATATTTATTCATTACCTTTTAAGTTTATTATGTGAAGGTGCATGACTCAGTGGTTAGAGCGTAGAGCTTACGATCGTGAGGTTGTGAGTTCGATTCTCGGACCGGGCTGTGTGTTGTGTTCTTGAGCAAGACACTTTATTTCACGTTGCTCCAATTAACTCAGCTGTAGAAATGAGTTGCGACGTCACTGGTGCCAAGCTGTATCGGCCCCTTTGCCTTGTTATCCTTGGATAACATCAGTGGTATGGAGAGGGGATGCCGGTATGCATCGGCTACAGCTGGTCTTCCACAAACAACCTTGCCCGGGCTTATGCCACGGAGGGTAACTTTCTAGGTGCAATCATGACCGAAGGGGATCTCCTATTCCTATGTTTATTAAGGCCAACTGATCGCTTTGCTCCAGATATTTCAAAGAAACTTGTATAAACAATCCTGAATTATTGCTAAATATTGTCTCCCATCCTATTGTAAAATAACGTAAGCAGAATACTCCAGTTAACAATCACATCAATACTGTTTTTATTGTCGAATCAACTGATATATATGTATGTATATAAGGCGGCGAGCTGGCAGAAACGTTAGCACGCCGGGTGAAATACGTAGCCGTATTTCGTCTGCCGTTACGTACTGAGTTCAAATTTCGCCAAGGTCGACTTTGCCTTTCATCCTTTCGGGGTCGATAAATTAAGTACCAGTTACGCACGGGGTCGATCTAATCAACTTATTCCGTTTGTCTGTCCTTGTTTGTCCCCTCTGTGTTTAGCCCCTTGTGGGTAGTAAAGAAATATATATATATGTATATATGTATGCATATCAGTTCGCTCATAAACGATTAATCGTACTCCTTATAAAATCTTTTGTTTGATTTCAGTATAATGCAGTGTACAGAAATTTCTGTTGCAAGCTACAAACGTTCCTTAGAAAAATTTAGGTTTTTATAGAAAATTCTTCGAAGTTAGGTGTCATTTCATATTTTAATTTTGCTGACAGCCATTTTTTTTTTTTGTATAAATAAACATTCAATCTTTTATACCGTGTTATTAATTTTGCTTATGTAGCTTATAACGTCTGATACGGAAGAACAAGTCATTTCTGGCTGTAGTTTTTCTGTTTATACACAGAAAAGATTTAATTCTACACAACCTTTAGCCTCTTTAAATCTGAAATAGATTTGCGTTGTAAATTGATCTTTGTTTTAAACGTCACCATCTCGTCTTTCACGTATGTTGTCTCTAATGCAACATTATCAAATGTGTCCTTCTTTCTTTTGCGATTTGAGTTTGCTGCAATTTCTAGCTTCTTTGAGCTACTTTATTTCTTCGCTCGTTCTTCGTTAGCCACTGCTGGTTTTTGCTTACTTTGCTTGTACAAAACCGCAGAGATCGACAGCTAACCCAGTCTATAATTATATTGGGACTTTCAGCTACAGCACAATTTTACAGTTGACCATTTCTCTGCAGCGCTGTTTCCCTCCAAAGCCATTACATTTTATTAATTCTTGACACCTCAGTTTATCTCACTCTATATAGGTATTATATATACACATCAGAACTGAGTTAACTTCAAATCCTTACACATCGATCTTGACAGGAAGGACACAAACCTAAAAAGTTAATATTTATAAGACTACTCAGTCAGAATTGACCTGCGACTAAACACTTCACTACTATTAAATATCTTAAGTTCTGTGTACTGTTCTATCCTTTTACGTTTTATAAGATTGATCTGGTGAATTAATTGTCCTAATTTGTAGGAAATTACCGGAGTGTGTTCTTGTAATAAGCAGCCGATATAAGCACGATTAAATGGCGTTCATCTTGTCATATATGTATCTGGTTGTAGAAAAAATATAGAAGTCGTAACATTAATTCTTTTCCCAATGTACGTTATTTGCTAATCAAGAAGCATTTCGGCCATATAAGTTGATTAGAATGTAAAGACAGACGAAATACCGCTAACGTTTCTGCCGGCTCTCCGCATTTACGTCAAATTCATTTCTTTATTACCCACTGGGGAGGGGCTAAACATAGAGGGAACAAACAAAAGGATTAAGTCGATTACATCGACCCCAGTGCGAAACTGGTACATCTGAAAGGATGAAAGGCAAGGTCGACCTCGGTGGAGTTTGAACTCAGAATGTAACGGCAGACAAAATATCGCTAAGCATTTCGCACGGCGTGCTAACGTTTCTTATTTCTTTATTGCCCACAAGGGGCTAAACAGAGGGGGCAAACAAGGACAGACAAAGGGATTAAGTCAAATACATCGACCCAGTGCGCGACTGGTACTAAATTTATCTACCCCGAAAGTATGAAAGGCAAAGTCGACCTTGGCGGAAATTGAACTCAGAACGTAACGGCCGACGAAATACGGCTACGCATTTCGCCCGGCGTGCTAACGATTCTGCCAGCTCGCCGCATTTACGTCAAATTTGTTTCTTTATTGCTCACAGGGGAGGGGCTAGACATAGAGAGGACAAACAAAAGGATTAAGTCGATTACATCGACCCCAGTGCGAAACTGGTACATCTGAAAGGATGAAAGGCAAGGTCGACCTCAGCGGAGTTTGAACTCAGAATGTAACGGTAGACAAAATATCGCTAAGCATTTCGCACGGCGTGCTAACGTTTCTTATTTCTTTATTGCCCATAAGGGGCTAAACAGAAGGGGCCAAACAAGGATTGACAAAGGGATTAAGTCGATTACATCGACCCAGTGCGCGACTGGTACTAAATTTATCTACCCCGAAAGTATGAAAGGCAAAGTCGACCTCGGCGGAATTTGAACTCAGAACGTAACGGCCGACGAAATACGGCTACGCATTTCGTCCGGCGTGCTAACGTTTCGGCCAGCTCGCCCCACTTTACGTCGAATTGATATTGCCTGTACAGGCGTACGGTGTGCTACGGAGAGAGAGTGAGGAGGGAGAGAGAGAGAAAGACAAGGGGAAAACGGTTTTCATCTTCGCAGTTGTTCATCAAATCTAATTCCAAACGAAGGTGTCGAAATTTCATTCCCTTGATATTTTACTCTAACGATTGTAAACAGAAAGAAGGAAGCGGGTGGGTCGCTCATTCTGCGACGAGGTCAGCTGCTGACAATTATAAAACATCTCGGCCGAAGCACGTGATGTGTGTAAAAATCCTCTCCCTATGGGGGCTTTTCAGCGGTTCACGGTCTGGGGTAAGAGGAGTTTCTGGATCGCGACACTATAAACACATTCTTAGTAACCTCTTTATTTCTTGGTCGACAGAGTACAACAAAATAAACAAATGGAAACAAAGAGATCCACCGCAAACCCTATAGTTTATGAAGAATACATGTATCCCTTTATATTTATCACTGAGTATATAATTTATTGGTTTCCAATTTTGGCACAAAGCCAGTAATTTCACAGGAGGGGGTTATAAGTCGATTACATCGACACCAGTATTCAACTGGTATCATTTCATTGACCCCCCACCCCACGAAAGGATGAAAAGCAAAGTCAACCTCGGCGGAGTCACTAAGTACTTATTTTTTTTTTAAGCCCGGTACTTATTCTATCGATCATTTTTGCCTAACAGCTAAGTTACCGGGACGTAAACACACCAACACCGGTTTTCGAGTGGTGATGGGGGAGGGCGGATAGCTGGCAGAATCGTTCGCACGCCGGGCAAAATGTTTAGCAGTATTTCGTCTGCCGTTACGTTCTGAGTTCAAATTCCGCCTAGGTCGACTTTGCCTTTCATCCTTTTGGGGTCGATAAATTCAGTACCAGTTACGCACTGGGGTCGATGTAATCGACTTAATCCGTTTGTCTGTCCCTGTTTGTCCCCTCTATGTTTAACCCCTTGTGGGCAATAAAAAAAACAGATGGGTGGGGGCGGACAAACACACACACATACACACATATATACGATGAGCTTCTTTCAGTTTCCGTCTACCAAATTCACTCACAAGGCTTTGGTTGACCCGAGACTATAGTAGAAGACACTTGCCCAATGTGTCACGCAGTAGGACTGAACCTAGTACTATGTAATTGGGAAACAAGCTTCTTATCACACAACCGAGGTTGACTTTACCTTTCATCATTTCACGGTCGTTAAATTAAGTACCAGTTGCGTTCTGAGGTCGATCTAATCGATTGGGCCCCTTCCCCCGAAATTTCGGGCATTGTGCCTGGAGTAGAAAACAATAATTAATATTCGCCATGCTTAAAATTCGTAAACGACAACTTCATCGTATCTTTTTTCCCTTTTTTTTATGTCGGATCCCATTGATTTATTTTTATTTTCAAAAAGTTAACTTATTGACTGACTCACATACATATTTTATTCAACACATGCGCGCGCGCACACTTAATTTATCGACCCCGAAATGATGAAAGGCAAAGTCGACCTCGGCGGAATTTGAACTCAGAACGTAGCGACAGACGAAATACCGCTAAGCATTTCGCCCGGTGCGCTAACGTTTCTGCCAGCTGGCCGCCTTAAGTGCTTGTACTTTATCCGTTACTTCGAAATTTTGAGGGGTTTATTGTTTTGCAATGAATTCATCCCACCATCCATTTCTGCCCTTCCCCCACTATTCTTGTGAGAGTTTTGCGGGAGGGTAAGAGCCCTCGGACACAACCTCCATAGTATCCTACTTAATGCAACAGTCATGAAAGCTCTCTTGCTGGATTCCCGAGCGTGATCAACGAAGAGAATGGATATTTTTCAACTACCTCGCTCGTAGTCTACCGATCTACCAGAAGGTTCCTGCCGGTTGGTTCGGCTTGAATCTATCTTGCGATCCTCTCCTACGACACCCTAACCACTTGACCGTAGAACCTGAGCTGCGATCTATCAATGTGGAGATGTAGCGGCTTGACCAGGGGAAACACCCTGATCTCCAAGCTAGGTGCCTTATCTGCGAATTGAGAATTAAAGGTTTTTACTTAGGCAACAGACCAGCAATTAAGAATAAATTAATATAAATAACTACAATATCTATTTCTTTATTACCCACAAAGGGCTAAAGATAGAGGGGAAAAACAAGGACAGACATAGGTATTAAGTCGATTACATCGACCCAGTGCGTAACTGGTACTTAATTTATCGACCCCGAAAGGATGAAAGGTAAAGTCGACCTCGGCGGAATTTGAACTCAGAACGTGACGGCAGACGAAATACCGTTAAGCATTTCGCCCGGCGTGCTAACGTTTCTGCCAGCTCGCCGCCAAATAACCTATTTCTTTACTACCCACAAGGGGCTAAACACAGAGGGGACAAACAAGGACAGACAAACGGATTAAGTCGATTACACCGACCCCAGTGCGAAACTGGTACTTAATTTATCGACTCCAAAAGGATGAAAGGCAAAGTCGACCTCGGCGGAATTTGAACTCAGAACGTAACGACAAACGAAATACCGCTAAGCATTTCGCCCGGCGTGCTAACGTGTCTGCCAGCTCGCCGCTTTCCAGCTCATCTATAAATATAATTTTCGTTGACTTGTTTTCTTTTTATCTTGTACTCAATGAGGAAAGCTGTGTCCAAGCCCTTATCTTACACTCAATGAGGGAAGCTGTGTCCGAGCTCCTTTATGGGCTTAATGGGAAGGAATGAGGAAGGTATCTTCAAACCGTAACCTAGCCCAAATGTTTGCAATACAGAAGTCTTCGCTAAAGACACCCAGGGTGCCAGATGGTGATGCTGTTAAACTGAGTGGGAGATTAAACCTACCACTCAAGTAGTGGCCATGGTAGGATTTGAACTAATATAAAGAAACGAAAATGAGAAAAAAAAAATCAAAACAAAAGCAAAATGGAAAAATTCCTAAAGACATCAGTTTCGTCATTCTCATCTTTGAACGGTAGATCGAGAAATTAATTTTTTGTAACCAAACACTTTCAAACTTCGGACACTGGTAGAATGTGTCATATAAAATATCTTTTACTCTTAGTGTTGTTGAGAAAATTTTATATTTTCAAAGTTATTTCGTGTTAAAGTTGTCGTATTTCGCTAGTTTCAACCAATCAATGACGTGTATTCAGTTGAATAAAAGTACTGCCGTTGTTTGTCAACGGATCGATGAAATAAGTACTAGGGCTCTCCACTCTCCGAAATTTCAGGTTTTATGTCTGATAATAAAAAGGATTATTAAGACGACGTACTGGCTGAATCGTGACAAAATGCATTTCGGACAAAATGCATTTTGTCTGTCTTTACGTTCTGAATAAAATTTCGCCAAAATTTGAAACCAATATCTGGTATGTGTAAGGCGGCAATTTGGCAGAATTATTAGGGCGCTAAGCATAATGCTTAGCAGGATATCGTCCGTTTTGCCGTTCTGAGTTCAAGTTCCACCGAGGACGACTTTGCTTTTCATCCCTTCGGGGTCGATGAAATAAACGCCAGTGAAAGACTGGGATCGATGTAATCGACTCGCCCTTTCCCCCAAAATTCCATGCCTTGTGCCTATAGTAGAAAGGATTATTATTATTATTATTATTATTATTATTAATATCATTATTATTATTATTATTATTATTATTATTATTAATATCATTATTATTATTATTATTATTATTATTAATATCATTATTATTATTATTATTATTATTATTAATATCATTATTATTATTATTATTATTATTATTATTAATATCATTATTATTATTATATTATTATTATTATTGCGGCGAGCTGGCAGAAACGTTAGCACGCCGGGCGAAATGCGTAGTCGTATTTCGTCTGCCGTTACGTTCTGAGCTCAAATTCCGCCGAGGTCGACTTTGCCTTTCAACCTTTCGGGGTCGATAAATTAAGTACCAGTTACGCACTGGGGTCGATATAATCGACTTAATCCTTTTGTCTGTTCTTGTTTGTCTCCTCTGTCTTGAGCCCCTTGTGGGTAGTAAAGAAATAGGTATTTCGCCCGTTGCAACGTTCTGAGTTCTAATTCCGCCGAGGTCGACTTTGCCTTTCATCCTTTCGGGATCGATAAATTCAGTACCAGTTACGAATTGGGGTCGATGTTATCGACTTATATCCCTTCTCCAAAATTTGAGGCCTTGCGCTTCCAGTAGAAATTATTATTATTATTATTATTATTATTATTATTATTATTAAGTAATAGTGGTGGTAGTAGTAGTAGTAGTAGTAGTAGTATATAATCGGCATTTAAAGTACGGTGGATAATGTTTTGTATAAACATCTCAGAATAGTAAGGTTAACGAAGCAATAGAAATGCTAATGTTAGTCGGTCAAGAAGATTATTGATTCAAAGTCAAAATAAAAACTCTGCTATCCGATGCGACAAAACAGACAAAATTTAAAGAGTATACGAAGAGTGTCATCTTGGATTTACGAAACTTAAGATGTTGTAAGAGGAGTAGTTGAACAGGGAAGTGTTTGCCGAGTTGAGTTGCTTTATTTTTATGCTGTATCTGTTACAATATTAACCGAATTACATTTAGATTTTATATCCTTCTTTCACACAAACTCCTCAAATTAAAGTGCTGATTAGAAACGTTAGGACCGTACAATGGATCTTTTATCTTAATAGTTTCAGGCATTAGACCGTGGCCATGCTGGGGCACGGACTTCAAAGGTTTTGTGTTAAATGATTTGATCCCGGAACTTACTTTTTTAAAGCTGGTCTGTTTTGCCGAACCGCTAGGATATGGGGACGTAAACACACCAGCATCGTTTTGTCAGGCGGTGGTGGAACACAAACGCAGACACACACACACACATACATGTATGTGTGTGTGTGTGTTGGTGTGTGTGTGTGTGTGTGTGTGTGTGTCTGTGTGTGCGTAGTTGTTAATATTTTTGTTTAAATGATTTGATCCCGGAACTTACTTTTTTAAAGCTGGTCTGTTTTGCCGGACCGCTAGGATATGGGGACGTAAACACACCAGCATCGTTTTGTCAGGCGGTGGTGGGACACAAACGCAGACACACACACACACATACATGTATGTGTGTGTGTGTGGTGTGTGTGTCTGTTGTGTGCGTAGTTGTTAATATTTTTGTTTAAATGATTTGATCCCGGAACTTACTTTTTTAAAGCTGGTCTGTTTTGCCGGACCGCTAGGATATGGGGACGTAAACACACCAGCATCGTTTTGTCAGGCGGTGGTGGGACACAAACGCAGACACACACACACACATACATGTATGTGTGTGTGTGTGGTGTGTGTGTCTGTTGTGTGCGTAGTTGTTAATATTTTTGTTTAAATGATTTGATCCCGGAACTTACTTTTTTAAAGCTGGTCTGTTTTGCCGGACCGCTAGGATATGGGGACGTAAACACACCAGCATCGTTTTGTCAGGCGGTGGTGGGACACAAACGCAGACACACACACACACATACATTATGTATGTGTGTGTGTGTGTGTGTGTGTGTGTGTGTGTGTGTGTGTGTCTGTGTGTGCGTAGTTGTTAATATTTTTGTTTAAATGATTTGATCCCGGAACTTACTTTTTTAAAGCTGGTCTGTTTTGCCGGACCGCTAGGATATGGGGACGTAAACACACCAGCATCGTTTTTTGTCAGGCGGTGGTGGGACACAAACGCAGACCCCACACACATACATGTATGTGTGTGTGTGTGTGTGTGTGTGTGTGTGTTGTGTTGTGTGTGTCTGTGTGTGCGTAGTTGTTAATATTTTTGTTTAAATGATTTGATCCCGGAACTTACTTTTTTAAAGCTGGTCTGTTTTGCCGGACCGCTAGGATATGGGGACGTAAACACACCACCAGCATCGTTTTGTCAGGTGGTGGTGGGACACAAACGCAGACCACACACACACATACATGTATGTGTGTTTGTGTGTGTGTGTTGTGTGTCTTTGTGTGCGTAGTTGTTAATATTTTTGTTTAAATGATTTGATCCCGGAACTTACTTTTTTAAAGCTGGTCTGTTTTGCCGGACCGCTAGGATATGGGGACGTAAACACACCAGCATCGTTTTGTCAGGCGGTGGTGGAACACACACGCACACGCACACACACACACGTGTGTGTGTGTGTCTAGTTAATATTTAGCAGAAACAACAGAGTGACTCTAAGTCCGAGAGTTACGTGCGTTGGCAGGAAAGGCAAAATCGACTTCGATGATATTTGAACTCAGAATATAATCATAGGCGAAATGCAGCCGAGCATTCGCCCGACGTGTAAACGATTCTCCCATCTCTCTGCCTTAAATTTATCTAATAATGAATACATATAATTCGCACTATATACTTTACATAATGAGTATTTTTTCCTCCAGGTGCTACTCTTTTCCCCAATATATATATATGTAAATATGTCTGTATGGGTAATCATATGTGCATGCGTGTGTGTATGTGTAAATATGTTTGCATGTATGTATGCATGCATATATATATATATATATACACACATACACACATGCATGCATACACGTATGTATGTATGTATGTATGTTTGTATGTAGAGAGCTCACGAAAAAAACAAAAGACGAAGACGGGCGGTGTAAACAACAAACGGATGTATTAGTATAACGCTCAGTAATTGAAAAAGTCTTTTACGTTTCGAGCCTACGCTCTTCTACAGAAAGGGACACAGAAAGAAAGAAGGAGAAGAAAAAAAAGAGAGAAAAAACCAAGGAGAGAAACAAGGAGAGAAAAAGAGGAGAGAAAATATATATACATATACACACACATACAAGCATGCATGCACGTATGCATGCATGTATGTTTATATATATATATATATATATTTGTATGCATGCGTGTATGATGTCTGTGTATGTATAATGAGTATATGATTTTTTTTAATGTTTAATTTCATTGGTCGAAAACCTACTGGTTATTTTGTTTCGTTTAATAAAAATATTAATAGCGATCGTGGGGTGCATGCACAACAGAATCCAAACAGTGATACATCTATTCATTCTTAATATTTTCTGGCAGATCTGAACGTGTGTTTCTGATCGCTCGTGGCGAAATGCACCACCGAGCATATATTTCCATTCGCATTCGCTAGAACGTATTAAAAATGAATAAAAACACTGATTTTTTTGTTCTTTTTTTTCTACTCTTGTATATATTTCTTTCGCCTTATTTATTTATTTAACAAAAAATTGCAGAAACATACCTGAATACATGGAGAAGCACAATTTTTTAAATAATTTTTATTGTTTTCTTGTTACACATTCGAATATATCTCAAGGTATATACGAATTTTATTCCTCAGATTTTCATATAGATAAAGGACAAAAAGTTTACACTTTGCCATTTGTGCCCTTAATTATATTTTAAAGAGTGGCTGTGTGGTAAGTAGCTTGCTTACCAGCTACATGGTTCCGAGTTCAGTCTCACTGCCTGGCACCATGGGCAAGTGATTTCTACTATAGCATCGGGCCAACCAAAGCCTTCTGAGTGGATCTGGTTGACGGAAACTGAAAGAAGCTCGTCGTATATATATATATATATATATATATATATATATATATATATATTGAAGCCTCGTGCCTATAGTAAAAAGGTTTATTATTGTTGTAGTTATGAAGCGATAAACTGCAAAAAACAATGTATTTGTCCTGATCCTTTCCGCTGTGAGGATGTCGGTAAAAATTATATATACTTGCGTAGTCTAATCAATAAGCATACGACTGTTGCCATAGTAACGAAGCTGATGTACGCAGAGTGAAACTGCTAGGCACAGATTGACCTTGATCTATGCTGTGCGTGTGCACTAAATCTTAATGTTCTAGCTCACTTCTGCTGTTTACAGCAATGCTTGGAAGGAAGGTGTGTAGCGCGTGCTCGTTGCATTGACCATGACAGAACAAGCTGGCGTCGTTCGATGTGTAGCAACATCTGATGGTCTGGTTGGTCACGTGATCACGTGATATATATATATATATATATATATTACATATATATATATATATATATATATATATTATATGTGTGTGTGTGTGGTGTGTGTGTGTGTGTATGTATATATGTTGTGTATATATATATATATATATATGTAAATATATAAATTCAGGGTAAATACTTGATAACTGTAAGTACCTGTATATGCAGTTAATGGAATAGGTGATAGGGTATATTATCAAAATATAAACTGTCCAATAAGCCAGAAACATATGTACCGCGCTAAATCCTTTGCATCCTGTCTTTCTTTTGATAAATATACCCTATATATATATATATATATATATATATATATATATATATGAATCGACCCCAGTACTTATTCTGAAGCTGGTGAGACTGAACCTGGAGCTATTTGGTTGAGAAGCAAATTTTTTTACCACACAGCCACTCTTGAGACTACATATATGTGTGTATGTTTTGTGTGTGTGTGTGTCTGTGTATGCGCGCTCGCACATATGTGTGCCTGTTTGTGTAAAGGCGCTTGATGCAGATATATCTTGCGATGGGAACAACATGATAATATTTCTCCGTGACTCGTTGGCATGCAAACAGGGTCGTTTGTGCTCCTTAGGAAAATGCGAATCATCCAAAACGAGAGTATCAGGGAGTGGAAGGGGGGGGGGCAGGAATGAAGAACGTTGAACAAGACGTGACGTGTTGTGACGTTTAGGTGATGTCAGTTAATACAGGTAATGGTCACAGTATAACTGTTGTTATTGTTGTTGTTGTGTTGCAGTGTAGTAGTAGTAATATAGTAGTAGTAGTAGTAGTAGTGGCAGCAGTAGTAGTAGTAGTAGCAGCAGCAGTAGCAGGAGGAGGAGGAGGAGGAGGAGTGGTAGTGGTAGTAGTGGTAGTAGTAGCAGCAGAAGTAGTAGTAGTAGTAGTAGTAGTAGCAGTAGTAATAGTAGTAGTGATAGCAGCAGAAGAAAAAGCAGCAAGAGGAGGAGGAGGAGTGGTAGTAGTAGTGGTAGTAGTGGTAGTAGTAGTAGCAGCAGCAGTAGCAGTAGTAGTAGTAGTATTAGTAGTAGTAGTAGTTGTAGTAGTGGTAGTGGTAGTAGTAGTAGTAGTAGTAGTTGTAGTAGTAGTAGAAGTAGTAGTAGTGGTAGTAGTAGTAGTAGTAGTAGCAGCAGCAGCAGTAGTAGTAGTGGTATAGTAGTAGTAGTAGTAGTAGTATTAGTAGTATAGTTAGTCTTGTCAATCGTCGTGCTACAGGTATGAAATTTATAGCAATGGAGAAGTTTCTAAAGAAGCGTAGTCGAAAAATCAAAATCAGAAAAGAAAAAAAAAAAAACAAAAAAAAACACGAAAAGGGGTCAAGTAGAGAACCTATATCAAAGTGAACCTGAATTTTAACACCTACTTGTTTACTCCTGTGTATGGCTGCAGTGTGTACACATGATCACGGCGACCAAACATAAGATGTTGTGATGACACGCCATCTAAAAGACCGCATTTACTTTATCACGACCTCGGTGTAACATTCCCAATCACACCCCTGTCCTTCTCAGTGAGTCATTTTGCTTATCATTATATGTGTGTACCCGCATGCGCGCGCTTATTTAACTCTACGTCTATCTATCTATCTATCTATCTATCTATCTATCTATCTGTCTGTCTGTCTGTCTGTCTGTCTGTCTGTCTGTCTATCAATCAATCCGTCTGTCTATCTATCATCCATCTATCTATATATATGTGAGTGGATTTCATTGACGGAAACTGAAAGAAGGATAGATAGATAGATAGATAGATAGATAGATAGATAGACGTATATATATATATATACTGTCTGATGAACGGCAACGAGAAACTCAGAGTAACAGATTTTGTTGAATTTTCTGCTGCTTTAAATAAAGTATGTATATTCGCTCTTGGACCCGACGGGACCTCCCGCTCGTTCCTGGGGCCATCGCTTGTCGTTGGTTTCTCCCACGCCCGTCTCCGCGGGACCATTCTTCCATCTTCCCTGTCAGCTGGAGTCCTTTTTCCTTAACCCCCCCTTTTTTGTTACACACACGCGCGCACACATATACACACCCACTCACACACACACATTGCTTAAATATATACATTACTCTTACACACACTCAATCTACTCGCCATTAATACTACCACGACCTGGACACACACACCCACACTCTACTACTCAACACACGCTGGCACGCTACATACGCCCCCCCACCTTCCCCTCCCTCCCTTCCTCCTTCCTTCATTTTCTTACTACCGACCACTATCTGCTATGCCTACTACTGTCTCGCCCTACCACACACGCCTACACACAACGCACACACTAACACATACATATATTTTGTGTTTTTTATCTAGCCTCACACACACATACACACACGCACACGCACACACTCACACATACACACACATCTGTTGCGTTACCAACCCTGTCTCCACTCTTTTGGCTTTAAAAACCTACTTTGCTCTTGTTATCGTAAACTTCCGCCTTTCACCATGTGGACTTCGTAAACACCAGTCGTTTTTTTCTCCATCTCCTGTTGCCCGCTTTGGGATCTTTCTTTCCTCTCTCTTCTTTCTTTATGTTTCCGACGAAGAGCTCCGCTCGAAACGTCATACCTTCCTGCTTCCTATTTCCTGAGCGCCTATTAATAATAATACTGTAATTGTTCACTGTTGTTGTTTTTTTGTTTTCCCGTTGGATTAAAATTATATATATATATATATATATATATTATATATATATATATATATATATGTATGCATGTTATGTATGTATGTATGATGTATATATATATATATATAATATATATATATATATATATTTAAAATAATAAGGTTGAAAAATTGAATATTAATTTGATTAATATCAATTTAAAACCAGTGGTCTAGCATATTAAAATCTGAAGATTCAGAAAAATTATATTACATATAAGAAGCATGACACTACGTGGACATCCATTAAGCTAGAAGTAGATCCGCTGTGGTCTTACGACTAAGAAAGGAATGTTCTCAAGAAAATTCAGCAAACGCCAGAACGTAAGCGAGCAACACAAATGAAAAGAAAACAAAATATAGATTTGGCTGAGAATCTATATTTTGTTCCTTTTCGACCTCGGCGGAAGATACTTATTTCTTTATCGCCCACAAGGGGCCAAACATAGAGGGGACAAACAAGGACAGACAAACGGATTAAGTCGATTACATCGACCCCAGTGCGTAACTGGTATTTAATTTATCGACGCCGAAAGGATGAAAGGCAAAGTCGACCTCGGCGGAATTTGAACACAGGACGTAACGGCAGACGAAATACGGCTGCGCATTTCGCCCAGGGTCCTAATGTTTCTGCCAGCTCGCCGCCTTATGTAAAGCAAAATGATAAAGTACTGAGAAATCCCAATTTACTGTTTTGCTTCCCTGGATCCTCAAAAGTCTTACATGGACTTGCAAGGGCCATATGGATCCCGGATAAGAACCATTGTTACATTAGAAGACATTTTCCCAAGATATCGCGCAAGATATCAGCATTAAAATCTAAGTTGGTTTCTTGCAGCGGATAAGGTGTTTTATGGTATACACATAGGCAGCCGTAGCTGTGAGGTAAGAACATTCAAGACGGTGAGCTGGCAGAAACGTTAGCACGCCGGGCGAAATGCGTAGCCGTATTTCGTCTGCCGTTACGTTCTGAGTTCAAATTCCGCCGAGGTCCACTTTACCTTTCATCGTTTCGGGGTCGATTCAATAAGTACCAGTGACGCACTGGGGTCGATATAATCGACTTAATCCGTTTGTCTGTCCTTGTTTGTCCACTCTGTATTTAGCCCCTTGTGGGTAGTAAAGAAATAGAGGTAAGAACATTACTTCACAACCACATGTGCCGGGTTCAATACCACTGCGTGGAGCTTTGGGCAAGTTACTTCTACTATAGCGTCGGGCAAACCAAAGCCTTGTAAGTGGATTTAGTTAGACCGAAACTGAAAGAAGCCTTTCGTATATGTGTTTGTTAGTCCCCTACCACTACTTGACAACCGGTGTTGGCGTGTTTACATCCCCGTAACATTAGCGGTCCGGCAAAAAGACTCCGATAGAATAAGTACTATTCTTTAAAAAAAAAACGTCTTGAGGTAGATTTGTTCGACAAAGATCCTTCAAGATGGTGTCCCAACATGGCGGCAATCAAATGACTGAAACAAAATAATAATAATAATAATAATAATAATAATAATAATAATAATAATAATAATGGTAATACTACTACTACTACTACTACTACTACTACTACTACTACTACTATAATAATAATAATAATAATAATAATAATAATAATAGGAAAACACTCGGTGGAAGAAAATTTGAAGAAAGAAGGAAAAAAAATTTGAAGAATGAAGGAAAAAAAAATTTGAAAAAAGAAGGAAAAAAATTTGAAGAAAGAAGGAAAAAAAATTTGAAGAATGAAGGAAAAAAAAATTTGAAAAAAGAAGGAAAAAAATTTGAAGAAAGAAGGAAAAAAAAATAATATTAATATTAAATAGAAAAAGAAATACCCACTTCTCTTTACGTTTTGAGTTCAAATCCTGCGTGAATCTACTTATTTTCTTTTATCCTTTTACATGAATGAATTACCAATGAATTACAGGGCGACGAAAAACTCTCCCTCTACATTTCGAAATGTGTGGCTCATTGTTGCCAAATTTCTGGAAACCATTCTTCAAAGATCACTTCCGGTTTTGTCAGAAATCGAAGAATAAAAAAAGAAAAAAGAAGAAAAACAAAATTCTTCCAGAGACTGCCTCGGTGTGTGTGTGTGCCTGTGTGACTGTAGGTATGCCTGCGTATGTCCGTTTAGACGTGTATGTATGTCTATGGCTGTATGTGTTAACTTAGATGTGTCTATTATTTCTTGTCTTCGGCTCTGCTTTTAATTGTTTATGTATATGCTTGCATGCGAGTGCAGCGCTTTTAATTTGTGTAAGACGGCAAATTTCAAACAAAAAACATGTGTGGTAAGTAGTTTTTCTGTAAAGAAAGCATTGTCTAAAGTAGGCTACCCCCGTCAGAAACATGTGTTTTTCTCATTTTTCTACAGATATTCATCACAAAACCATCTGCTATTGGTCATTGGTCCACTGAAGTTTTGCCTCCCCACAACACACACACAAACACATACATACATATACATACATACATACATACATACATACATACATACATACATACATACATACATACATACATACATACATACATGCAATACATACATACATACATACATACATATACATACATACATACATACATACATACGTATATAATGATATGGTACATTATACGTTACAAGCGATACATACTCTACTGTACATACTATCTTATCTTGCTCCTCTTCTGACTCTGTATATCCGTCTCTCGCCCTCCCTCCCTCTCACTCTCTCACTCTCTCTCTCTCTATCTATCTATCTAACTATCACTATCTCTCTCTATATATATATGTGAGAGAGAGACAGAGTGTGTATATACGCATGTGTTTGTGTGTGTATGCATGTATATATATATGTGTGTGTATGCATATGTATGTGTACTTGAGTGCCTACCCATATATATATATTATATATATATATATATATATGGATGCATATATGTATGTATTATATATTCTATATATGTGTATGTGTGTGTGTGTGTGTGTGTGTGTGTGTGCATATGTTTGTGTATGTATGTATGAATATATATGTATGTGTATGCATATTTGTGAATATGTATATATGTATATATACATATATACATATATATATATAGGGAGAATTCACCCTATCCATCCCTCCTCTCACATTTCAGTACCCTGTTCATTGTCCTTCTTCATGGGTTTCAAGACCGTCTTTCTCTTTTCTTCTCCTCTCTTTCTCTCTTTCTTCTCTCTCTCCATTTCGTTTCGCTCTCTCCATTTCTTCAGAAACCATGCTTCTCTTACCCTCTCTCTCTCTCCATTTCTCTCTCTCTCCCTTTCTTCTCTCTCTCTCTCTGCCTTTCTCTCTCTCTTTCTATCCATTTCTCTCTTCCATCGACATTCCATTTCTTTTTTTAGATTCTCTCTCTTTTTCCCTCACTATAAATCTCACTCTCTCCAACTCCTTCTCTCCTCTCTCTCTCTCTCTCTCTCTCTCTCTCTCTCTTCTCTCTCTCTCGGTCGCTCGCTCTCATTCCTCACTAAAGTTTTCTTTTCATTTTTATCTTCCACTCCATCACTTTTCCTCCTTTTCTTCACTTACTCTCACAGCTCCCCCTTTCTCATCCTCTGTTTCTCTCTCTCCCTCTCTTTCACTCTTCTTCCTCCGCCCTCACCAACACAAACGTCTCCCTATCTCTCAATCTCTCCCTTTCAGAATCCCTTTCCTTTCCAACATCTATTCCACCTTAATACTTCCTCATCACCTCCTCTCACAGTTTCCCTTCTTTCTTTCCTCTCTCTCTCTCTCTCTCTCTCGCCCCCCCCCAATCTCTCTGTCATACCACAACAACCCCCAACCACCCCACCAAGCCCCCCTGACATGATAATATGAAGCTAGAGAATCAGAAATGTTCTTGTCTTGTTGAGATTAAGTGAGCGGATAATTTCAGTTTATACGCTTTGTGTGTGTGTGTGTACGTGAAAGTGTGTGTGTGTCTGTTTGATTCATGTGTCTATGTGTGTGTGTGTGTGATTATACACGCATATAACGCGCACAAATGCACATACACTCACACACATATACCCACATATATACGTAATTATATAAACGTAGATATGTGTACACGGATTACGAGTATAATGTATACGCATTTAGTGTGTGTATGAACGTATTATATATATATATATATGTTTGTGTGTGGTGAGTGTGGGAGAGAAAGAGGGAGAGGAGGGGCTTCGTCCACATATACGCACATATATAAACATCCGCGTATACATTCTCTATGACTGTGTGTTTGCTGTGTATGCATTATCTTGAGGAACATCAGGTATAGATTTCTCGATTCTTTGATTCTTCTACATCTAACTTTACCGAAAGTCTTATCAACACACACAAACACACACACACACACACACACACACACACACACACACACACATCTAATGTAAACACACACATTCGCAATCACAGACATGCACACATAGACAAGTAAACATACACACACATATGATGATGATTGTATGTCACTCAATTACGTTGTTGTTGTTAAGATACTGTAGTAGGGACACTATGATCATAAGCGTTCCATCTGAGGCCATCACGCCTGTTTTTTTTTTGTTTTTTTTTCATCCTCTATTTTCAGACCTGCATTTATATTAAGTATCCTTTTATTGTCTTATTTTTGGGTGGTGCTTTTTTAATTGCAGAGTGAGAACGGAATGGAATTTTGGCTGCTATTTCTACAATATCAAACGACAGTATAGACCAGTGGCCCTCAACTCTATTTTACCTATGGACCTCTTTCATTCCTCTTTTACTCTTTTTTCGATGTTTAAAAAACCCTGTTACGTTTTTATAAATAAACATTATTAGGAATTGTATTTTAAAAATTGCTAAAATATTTTGTGTATTATAGAAGTATTTTTTTAAAATTTATGCGCCCTTTTCAAGCCCAGCCAGGCTCATGGGCCCGGTTTCTCGGTTTCTGTGGCGTGCA
The DNA here is from genome assembly GCF_006345805.1 of Octopus sinensis. Classification (NCBI taxonomy): domain Eukaryota; kingdom Metazoa; phylum Mollusca; class Cephalopoda; order Octopoda; family Octopodidae; genus Octopus; species Octopus sinensis. The sequence continues at coordinate 8,849 of NW_021836867.1, read as the reverse complement.
TGTCCCCCCACCCACACCCACCTGGACAGGACGCCAGTCCATCACAGCGTTACTCAAGAAACAGGAAGAAAGAGTGAGAGAAAGTTGGGGCGAAAGAGTACAACAGGGGGTCGCCACCACCCCCTGCGGGAGACTTGTGGAGCTTTTAGGTGTTTTCGCTCAACAAACACACACAACGCCCGGTCTGGGAATCGAAACCGCGATCCTCCGACCGCGAGTCCGCTGCCCTAACCACTGGCCCATTGCGCCTCCACTTATAGAAGTATAACCAGTTTATTTCACATAAATTTTTAACAACAAAATATTATACCCCATGGATCATATGGACCCGATTTAGAACTACTTACAAAGAATGATTTCTGATTATCGCGGTCACAAAACCTTTAGTATCTAAGTCACTACATACAAGCACGCCCATACGATGCACGTACCTATAACGATTACATGTAAGTTCATCGCCATCAATTCACCGCAGAGAAAGTTCACCGTGAGGAAAGTTTACCGAGAAAATATATCGATAGTATCTCACCGTTAATAGTTATAAGCTATTTTATTGCAACAAAAAAAAATGGCGACCAAAATCAAAAACCGTAAAATGATGGCGATGAACTTTCCCTACGGTGAATTGATAACAGTGAACTTACGGGACATGATCTAAAACACATATTGCTTCGCGCCTTTCTCCCTTGGGTCCTCAACGTCTAGTGGAATAGTTAGGGTCACCGATGTTACATACAGCTTGCCTCTCGGGGAATTTTTAACGAACACTGCATGTTTCTTCCAGAGAGAAAAAGATATAGAATAAAAGGGAGAAGCAAGAAGAACCGATTTCTGTACTTGACTAGTAAGTTCGTTTATCTCCCTCGGAAAATAAGAACGGCAAAGTTCATCACGACTGATTAGAACTCAGAACGGACATAACCAGAACATATACAGTAAGCTAATTTATGCGACACTCTTTCGACAACCCATGCAAAACTCTGCCTAAACATATATAAATATAAATATATATAAACATTCTGAGTTCTGAGTTCAAATTCTGCCGAGGTCGACTTTGCCTATCATCTTTTCGGGGTCGATAAATTAAGCACCAGGTTCTCACTGGGGTCGATGTAATCGACTTAATCCCTTTGTCATTCCTTGTTTGTCCCCTCTATGTTTAGCCCCTTGTGGGTAGTAAAGAAATATATATAAATATAAATATATATAAACATTCTGAGTTCTGAGTTCAAATTCCGCCAAGGTCGACTTTGCCTTTCATCCTTTCGGGGTCGATAAATTAAGCACCAGTTTCTCACTGGGGACGATGTAATCGATTTAATCCCTTTGTCTGTCCTTGTTTGTCCCCT
>NW_021836867.1:0-2500 GCF_006345805.1 Octopus sinensis | reverse complement strand
ACGGAAAATTCAAAACGAATGGACTAAACAGAACATGAAGAGAAGCGTAGAATGGAGGAGGGTCGCTAAATGGAAACTTGTCAGCCATATTAAACAAGCAGGTGGAAAAGAGACGGAAAAAGAAAGAGGAAAACTACTTGTATTTGAAGTAGACGAAGGTGGCGCCTTTCGGCTTATAACATCGGAAATACTCTCTTTCTCTCTCTCTCTCTCTCTCTCTCTCTCTCTCTCTCTCTCTCCCTCTCTGCTTCAGACGAAAGTAATTTTGATGCATCAGGTTGACAATTACCGACATTAAACGGCGTAAACGAAGGCTGAAACAATCATTCGGTGTCGCCTTAAGAGATCGAGGATTTGATAAAGGGTAGAGGTGACAAGACGATCTAAGAGATACCTCGTACTGTGTTGTTTTCGGCTTGTTTAGAAGCTTATTTCACGCCATTTTGCATTCGATATCGACCGTGGCTGCAATGCAACTAAGCAGAACCAACGAGCAGGCAAACAACAATGCCAAACGAGAATGATGAAACAAGAATTGCTGGGTGGTTAAGGCTTGTAGGCGAGAGAGAGAGAGAGAGAAAGAGAGGAGGGGTTAAAGGGCGAAGTGTTATGAAAGAACGTGATAGAATGGTTGAAGAGAGAGGGGGGTGACGAAGAGTAGTGTAAGAGAGAAAATGCACGAAGGGTCTCGTGTATGTGAGAGTAAGTTACGTAGTGTATGAAGAAGCCGTTGTTTAATTTAGATGAGGAGTTTCAAAAGAAGATGAGGTAGGAGGATATGAGAAAGAATGAAAGAGAGACAGAGGGACGGAGAGATAAAAGAGAGGGCAAAGGGAGTTGAGTATGAAAACTTGTTGTTTGTGTGTGTGAAAGAGAGAGAGAGAGAGAGAGAGAGAGAGAAACAGACAGAGGGACAGAGAGACAGAGGCGGGAGACAAAGAGAGGTGAAAATGCTCGGTAAGAGTGAAGAAGGAAATTGCTGTGATACAGAACAGCAGAAAGGTGGAGAGAAACTACTTGAGAATGAAGAAGGAAATGTATGAGGAAGGAGAGAGTTAGAAGGAGGTATCTGGAAAGTATTGAGAAAGAGAGAGAGGGGGAGAGGAGGAGAGAGAGGGGAGAGGGGAGGAGAGAGAGGAAGAGAGGGGAGAGAGAGGGGGAGAGGCGTGAGGGAGAGAGAGAGAGAGATGATGGTAAAGGTGTTTAGATGCATTGAGAGGAAAGGATGAGGTGAATTGGTTGTGAGAGGAGTACTTGTAAAAGAAGGAAGAGATGTACAGAAAGATTTTTGGGAAAGAAGGAGAACGTATGAAGGAGCTGTGTCAGAAGTGTTATGAGAGAGAGCAAGTGAGAGAGAGAGAGGAAGGGAGAGAGAGAGAGAGAGAGGAAGGGAGAGAGAGAGAGACGGAGAGAGAGAAAGGCAGGGATAGAAGAACAGACAGGCATTCAATGACAGACAGACAGGTTTTACTGACAAACAGACAGGCTCAGAAGAGCATGAGTACTGTGTATTTTCCATTGAAAAATTAAAGCTAGTCCAGATTCTACTGTCAACATGTGACTGTTCTGGGTTAGTTTACTGTGTCAGTAAGAGTACTTAGCTCTGCTGAGAAGAGGAAGCTTCAATGTGGTTGGTCGCTACGCAAGAAATAGCAAAAAAACACCTACATAAATTCCCATGCTCTATAGGATAACGTAACCTTTGATGCATTACGATGAAATGGTTTCAGCGCAAGCGATCTTTAAGAAAGTGTTTACTTGGAGTTAAATAACTTTACCAATGGTTTAGAAATCTCGAACTTATACACGCACATACATACATGTATGCCCACACATACGCCCGCACACACACATGCACGGAGCCACACAAACAAACACAAACAAATATTTATAAATATATTAGCACTAAATTTAGGCCTGGTAGGATAGCATGTTGGCGCTGAAGTGTCTTTGTCTGCCTGATTCTCTCTCTCTCTCTCTCTCTCTCTCTCTCTGTATATCTATATATATATATATATATATATATATATATAAATTTATATATAGAGGGCATTATAATACATGCCAGAAGGCATATACATACATGCCAAACGCTAAGAGGGACAATCAGTCATTTTCTACCAAAAATATTACTAATCCCACCGAATGCAATTTTTCAAAGTAAGACATTTAAAAATATAGACCTGTATCACAGTGATTTCATACTTACGTAATCATCAGCAGGCCTGAATGTATTATAAATAAACAACGACCCTGCCCCGCTTAAGCCGATCAGCTAACTGATCAACATCAACGAAGCACATGGGTGAGTTACATATATTACATCCGGGTAAATGGCAAATTTACGAATTGCATTTCGGGAGAGGAAAAGTTTTTTCGGAATAAAAATTTAGCAATTAAGGACAACTACTAATAAGGAAAACTTAACAAGAAATTGTCTCAGGTAGATAGCGTAAAAACCTCATATATAATATATATATGATATATTATATATATATAT
>NW_021836866.1:32500-36794 GCF_006345805.1 Octopus sinensis | reverse complement strand
ATAAGGTGGTCTTGTGTTCTCTACAAATAAACGTCTACAACCTGGTCGTCTTTTTCCGCGAGAAATAGCAGTCGATGTAATAGAATACAGCCTTCCCTTTCAAAATTGTTGGACTTGCGCCAATATTTCAAACGCTTATTTAGTCCAAGATCATTGCTGAAAGAGCAAGTACATGATCAAATGCACTCCGTCCGTGACATACCCTTCTATATCTTACCCTATTATGACCTGGTTGCTCTTGTCTGTGAGAAATAGCAGTCAATACCCCTCTCAAATCGTATCAAGTCATCTCAAAACAGACGCGTTGGATAATAGGATCAAAGGTTCCGTGCACATAGGATATGAAATGGATGATTGTCACGGATGGAGTGCATTTGATTATATACTTCTACTTTCATCATTGATCCTGGGATAAATAATTGCCAGAAATTTTGGCACAAGGCCAGCAATTTTGAAAGGTAAGGAACTATCCCATTACATCGACACCATTACTTGACTGGTACTTTATTTTATCGATCCTGGAAGGAGGAAAAGCAAAATTAACTTCCATTGGAACTGAACTCGTAGCTACCAAGATTTTTTTCCCGACGCTCTAAAGATTCCACCAGCTCGCCACTTTATCAGTGGTTAAATAATAATAATGTTAATAATAATAATAGTAATAATATAATAATACTAATACAATAAATATAATAATATAATAATAATAATAATAATAATAATATAATATAAAAATAATAAATTAATAATAATAATAATAATAATAATAATAATAATGGTGATGATGATAAAAGCCCAGTAAGCCGGATATAGTTGTCAGAGGTGATCAAGGGAAAAAATGCTTTCTATTTGATGTATCAATACCAGCAGATGACAACGTTTCTCTAAAAGAAATGGAGAAACTTTCAAATACAAAGACCTCGAAATACAGGTAACTCGAATGTGGAGTCTAAAAACAGAAACAATTCTCATCCTAGTAGGTACCTTAGGCATGATAAAAAAATATTCAGACAAATACATAAAACGCCAGGACTTACAAACACATGTAATATACAGAAAATTGCACTATTGGGTACCGCACATTTCCTACGTAAAACACTTTCAATACAGTGACCATAAGAGCATAGCAAACCACGGCGCTCGATAGTGCGGTGAAAGCACGTATTAGAAATAAGACTGTCGAATGATAATAATAATATAATAATAATAATAATAATAATAATATAATAATAATAATAATAATAATAATAATAATAATAATAAGAATAATTGCAGTACCAGGCAGTGGCTCTCATGGCTTCTGATCGTAACTGATTGGAAGTGTTATCATGTACATTGTTTTGTCTTGGTATAAAAGATGGCTACAACAAATATTCTGCTCAATACCACAGATTTGCTTGTCAGTTGTTTGACCGTAACAGTTGAGCATGTCCCTTAGGGCTGACGATATGTGCATCTCTGATCACGAGCAGAAGTAGTGGGGGAGCATCATAGCCATGTGTTGAGAGGGATGCTTTGGGGTTTGAATAGTTCACCTCTGGAAACATGGGTGGTTCTTTCAACATCCTTAAACAACCCTTATTCGGGGACCGTTGAGCGGGATGGGCTACTCAACCTGAAAAGAAATTCAAACTGGGCCCCACCTGCAAGGTCATGTGCTGTTTATTTTGATATGAGATCACCATGTCGCGCACATATGGTTGTGATGCAGTGCCTAGTGTACCTTTATCAGACGGGTAGTCATGATAGGTATATTGGGCTTCGTATATTTTACCCCAGTGTCACTTTGATGGCATGAACTGCTCTCTCACTCAATAATAATAATAATAATAATAATAATAAAGTGAGTAAAGAAGCACATGGAACAAATAGGGGCTGCAATAAGGGTAAAGCACTTGCAGAAAACAGCATTGGTTGGAACTGCTCGAATACTCCGGATGGTGCTCGAAAAATAAGGGGTTTTACGAGATTTGAACTCAGAACGTATCGACGGGTGAAATGCCGCTAAACATCTCGTCCGGCGCATTAAGGATTCTACCAGCTCGCCGCATTAATTTTAAAGTGCATCAGTTAGATACACCGTTTGTTTTAACTTGTGTGTGTTACAATTAACCGCCGATTAGCGAAACCAGTCACAGTATGCTGAAGGGGAGATGCTGAAGAGGAGATAACCTCTCCGAAATTTATGCGTCCACCAGTCTGGATAGAGAACAGTGCGAACTGAGTCGGTGTGACTTTTCTTCACAACAAAATGGAGTGAATACGTTTCTTACGGGTCTGAGTATACTTCAGGCATATTTGAACTGGTAACAAGTTTGCATATACAGACATCACTGCTTCGCGCTGTTAAGCCATGAACAAGTGAACAAGTATTGTGTGTGTATATAATGTATGTGTACAATTATATATGTATGTATATATATATATATATATATATATATATATATATACTATATATATATATTAAAAGATTATAAAAGAAAGGAGTATAGACTGAGCTCAGACTAAGGCATAATCATTATTTTTAAACCCCGAGGGTTTCATGCCTGGCATTTATCGATCTTTGCAAGAATCCCCCTGTCCTTCGGTGACCTTGTAAATTCTGTCGACTAGAAATATATATTATACATCTATATACACAAAACACACATACACATACACACACTAATACATATACCCACACATATATAAATATATGTAAGCATACAATTCCATATGTCTGCATATATGCATTTATATATATATGTATATATATGCGTGTATATATATATATATATATATATATATAAGCATACACTTCTATATGTGTATAGCTCTATAAATGTATGTATGTATATATATAGAGAGAGAGAGTGAGAGAGAGAGAGATAGATAGATAGATAGATAGATAGATAGATAGATAGATAGATAGATAGATAGATAGATAGATAGATATATGTACCATATGTATGCATTTATATGTATTAAAATATATATATATAATATATATTATATTATATATATATATATATATATATATATATATATATATATACCAATACCTATAATATATATGTCTATATATTATATATAGTTTGTATGTATGTCCATGTATGTATATATGTATGTTTACATTATATTCATGTATATATATATGCACACACATATATATATACAATGCATATAATATATGGATATATGTGTGTGCATATATATATATATATATATATATACACGCTTTTATACACCTACGCCGTAGACAAACACACACGCAAAAACACGTGCCATGATGTAACATACATGCATAGAAACATGCATGTATGTAAGCATACATGCATACATACATACATACATACATACATACATACATACATACATACATACATACATACATACATGCATAAATATATGCATATACACATCCAAGAACTGCATTCAGGAAGGTAGAAAAATCGGTCTGTGATCTTCTTTGCTTGGTTCTCACTACTTCAATCACAGATCAATAAGCAATCACAGAAATCTTCTCTACGGATTAGGATCATCTTTAATCTAAAAATGTCTGCCTGATCTTCAAAACTCTACTGCTATTTCTAACGTTTTGTTTTCGTGAATTAGTCGTTTGCTATTACAGGCATATACCTCTAAAGTGCATATGTATATATGCGTGTGTATGTGTGCGTGTGTGTATTGCGACTGCATGAGTGCGCGTGCACATCTCTCTCTCTCTCTATATATATATATATATTGTATATATATCTACATCTACATATATACGTATGTATATATATATATATATATATATATATATATATATATATGCATAAATGTATATATATACATATATATGTACAGATGAATGTGTATAAACATATATATATATCTATATAATCTATGTGTGTGTGTATATATTTATGTATGTTATATATATATATATTATATATATATAGATAGATAGATAGTAGATAGGTAGATAGATAGATAGATAGATAGATAGAGATAGATAGATAGATAGATAGATAGATAGATAGATAGATAGATAGATAGATAGATTAGATAGATATAAATATATATATATACATGTTTTTCTTCTGAACGCGACATGGCATCATTATGCATAGAAGTATGTGTATCTGCTCATACGTAAGAATATGTGTGTATGTGGGTATATACATGTATACACACACACATATATATATATATGTACATAAGTGCATATATAAATATATATATACATACAAACAACATGTATATATGTATATGCATGCATATATATGAATGTATGCATATGTATAGATATATGCGTATATATCAATAC
>NW_021836866.1:15000-30000 GCF_006345805.1 Octopus sinensis | reverse complement strand
ACAGACAAACGGATTAAGTCGATTATATCGACTCCAGTGCATAAATGGTACTTATTTAATCGACCCCGAAAGGATAAAAGGCAAAGTCGACCTCGGCTGAATTTGAACTCAGAACATAACAGCAGACGAAATACCTATTTCTTTACTACCCACAAGGGACTAAACACAGTGGGAACAAACAAGGACAGACAAACGGATTAAGTCGATTATATCGACTCCAGTGCGTAAATGGTACTTATTTAATCGACCCCTAAAGGATAAAAGGCAAAGTCGACCTCAGCAGAATTTGAACTCAGAACGTAGCGGCAGACGAAATACCACTAAGCATTTCGCCCGGCGTGCTAACGATTCTACTAGCTCGCCGCCTTTCTCTATTATATTTGAGACCCTGGTAAATATGGTTTTGACAAGCTGGAAAATATAGATCAGTACATATCATAGCTATGTGCGTAAGAGTTTCGCTTTGAAACCATTTGGTTACGGGTTCAGTCCTACTTCGTGGCATCTTGGGAGAGTCTTCTACTATTTGTCTCCGGTCGACCAATGCTTTGTGAGTGAATTTGGTGGACAGTAAGTATGCGGAAATCCATTGTATATGTGTATGTGTGCCTGTGTACGCGTGTGTATGTGTTTGCGTTTGTCCATCACTACTCCCGCTTAACAACCGGCGTTGGTTTATTTTTGACCCCATAACATAGCGGTTCGACAAAAGATACCGATAGAATATAAGTATCAGACTTCAACGTACGTACTGGGGTCTATTTGTCCGATTAATCATTTTAAGGCGGTGCCCCAACATAACCTCACGATCGTAAGCTCGACGCTCTATCCATTGAGCCATGCGTCTTCACTCTATATATGTACATATACATAATTATACATGCATATATATACAGACATATACATATATATATATATGTGCATTGTGAATATATTTGCATATATATGCACACACAAACGCACACAGACAGATACACACTTACGCACGCACAAATACACACACACACACACACACACACACACACACACACAAACCCAAAGACGTACGTGGTGAATAGTTGTCATCATATGAAACTCTTAATGAGTTTTTTGCTGAAGCTGTTAATGGTTAATAATTCCTCGCAATATTCCATCGTCTTTGACTGATTCCATGTATGTATGTGTATGTATGTATGTATGTATGTATGTATGTATGTATGTATGTATGTATGTATGTATGTATGTATGTATATTTGCATGCATGTATGTATGTATGTATGTATGTATGTATGTATGTATGTATGTATGTATGTATATTTGCATGCATGTATGTATATATATTTGCATGCATGTATGTATATATGCATTCGTGTACGTGTGTATATATGTACGTATGTCTGCCTATATGTATGTATGCATATATGCATGAATGTATGTCTGCATGCATGTATGTATGAATGTAAACATGTATATATGTATATATGCATCTACGTATGAACGCATGTAGGTATGTATGCATGTATGTATGCTTCTATGCATGTATGTATGCATGTATGTATGAATGTATGCATGCAAGTATGTATGTATGTATGAACGTATGTATGAATGTGTCCATGCATGCATGTATGTATATATATATTTATGCATTTATGTATGTATATATGTATGTATATGTATGAATGTATATGTATGTATGTATATATCTATGTATGAATGTATGTATGTATGTATGTATGTATGTATGTATGTATGTATGTATGTATGTATGTATGTATGTATGTATGTATGCAAGTATGTATGTATGCATTTATTTATGTATATATAGGTGTACGTATGTATGTATATATGTATGTATTTATATCTATGAATTTGTGTGTTTGTTACTATGTACGTGCGTATGTATGCATGCATGCCTGAATGTACGTGCGTATGTATGTATGTATGTACGTGCGTATGTATGTATGCATGCATGCCTGAATGTACGTGCGTATGTATGTATGTACGTGCGTATGTATGTATGTATGCATGCAGGTATGTATAGGTGTTACAGGCAGAATTTGAGCGTGTGCAGGTGTATGGGCGGACGTGTATGTCCCCTCCTTTATTTGATTTTCATCATTGAAACTCTTTTATTTCTCTCTTTTTCATTTCATTGTTACACCTTTATTAACTTTACTTCAACCATTGAAATATTGAATGACAGAAATGCAATTAAAGGTGCGTTTTTTTTCCTCTTCGAAAAACTCTAATATTGCGTCAAGTGTAGTTTCTTTCCACAAGGTTTTCTCGGGTACATGTACTGTGGACACTCGACATCTCTGAGGCCGTTATTGCTGCAGGTATTGGCATTGATTTTTGTTCCGTTATAGAAATAAAGACAAAAGAACCCATGAACTTTCTGACAGGGTCTCCGTGATTGGATATGGGGACGGAGAAAAAGAAGGAACCACTTTTAGTTGGTTGCGGTTGTAGGAAACAGCGCAGTGAGGTATCTAGAATTTCTTCTAAACCCCTATGCCTTGCAAGAACGTAAATTCCTCCAAGGATACCCGAGGGTTAAATAGAGGCAAATTTCAGGTCAGCGCTGTTCGATGAAATCTATGATCGAAGACGTTCCAAAACGTGACTGACCTGCTTTTCTTTTTAGAATTAATGCATCTATGACAACACAAGTCAATGAATCCTTCAATTTTTTCTAAGATGCTAGTTATTTAAGCGACCTTTGGATGGTATTTCTAGCAGAATTGAACCAAATGTTATGAGAACTTTCCAGGAAGATTTCCTAACTCTTTGTAGCTTTTGTCAGTGGAAAAATAAATCATTATCATTTTATCATAATGAATGTCAGAAAGAGACGAACAGGATAAAAGAACGTCTTGAAGTAATTAGTTACATAACTTTAACAATCTTGGGTCAAATCTCACCGGACTTTACGTCTTCTTCTGTTCCTCCGGGGTTAATAACTTAAATACAGTGTTTGAATCGATTTAAATGATTACACATCATACCAAAGAGGTGTGCCCTTGCAGCAATGTGAAGAATCGTTCTTAAATGGAATTTCAAAATCGCTTGTGCATGGGATTAAACACGTCAGGACAGTCTTGTACACTTGTAATGAAAAGCGTTTAAGCAATGGCCACACGTCTTTTGTATTTCTTGTTATCTTTCTCCAGATGTGGATTATCTAGAACTTCATCTTATGTTCTTTTTCTAAACTGCGAGACATTATTTATGAGATAATTGCTGCTGTTTCTAACGGATTAAGCGTCACCTGATAGGTTTCTTCGTTAGTACCAGCTATTATGATTGTTTTGCTGTACAATTGTATGATTTCGCTACGTTAGTTGACTGAATTTGGTCCCGTCGCTGGTTATTTTCGTTGGATCAAGGTATCTTCTTATGTTGCTTTAAAGAATAAATAGTTTGGCTGAATATATATTCCAAACGCTTCAGGGTATTTCGTTACTGTTCCTGTTCAGTTATACTGTTTCTCACATAAATTCGCCCTTTTCTTGCTACTGGTCACTTCAACCTCATATGCCTGAAAAGAAGTAAAATTTACTCAAATTTCAAAAACGATAAACAAAACTTTTAGAGAAAGAACAGCTAAAATAAAATATAAAATACTACTATAAAAATATTTTTCATGTTGATTCATATAACATTGGAAAGGATTAAAATAAGATGGAAAAGACCCAACGAATTTATCTGCCAACTTAATATTTTTTCGCTACGTCGGTTGAACGTATCTGCTTATATCATTAGTTATTCTTCTTGGTTCAACACATCTGCTAATATAACTGCATAAAATGTATATTCTAGATGGATACATATTCCAGCTAACTTCTTCTGTTTCAAGATATCTGGTTAAGTTGCTCTGCAATTCTATATTTTCGCTAATTCATAATATCTGGTTATGCTCCTGTACAGCTGTTGGGTCACAACAAGTAGTTACGTCGCTGCTGTTTCGTTGTATATTTTCACTGGTTCAATGTGCCTCGTTATGTTTTTGGTTACTTTCTTAGATTCAAGACATCTGCTGGTAAGTCATGCGCAATTCAGGCAGTATAGATAATATAAAACAGGCATTTTCGACGAGAGAGTCCATCGTTATTATATGAAGTCAGCGTTCGTACGCCGTTCGTCAGCGTTCGTACGCCGTTCGTCAGCGTTCGTACGCCGAGGTAAATACAGAGCAGCATTTCGTCCGCCTCCGTATGTTCTGAGTTCAAATTCCGCTGAAATCGACTTTACCTTTCATCCTTAGGAGGTCAATAAAATAAGTACCACTTGAACACTGTGATGAACGTAACCGACTTTTCCCCTCCCTTCAAAAGTGCTAACATAGTGCCAAAATATGAAACCATTATTACTAGTAGTAGTAGTAGTAGTAGTAGTAGTAGTAGTAGTAGTAGTAGTAGTAGTAGTAGTAGTAGCAGCAGCAGCAGCAGCATAATAGCTATTAAGGCAGTGAACTAGCAGAAACGTTAGCACGCCAGGAGAAATGCTTAGTAGTATTTCGTCTGCCGCTACGTTCTCAGTTCAAATTCCGTCGAGGTCGACTTTGCCTTTCATCCTTTCGGGGTCGATAAATTAAGTACCAGTTACGCATTGGGGTCGATATAATCGACTTAATCCTTTTGTCTGTCCTTGTTTGTCCTCTCTGTGTTTAGCCCCTTGTAGGTAGTAAAGAAATAGGTGTTTCGTCTGCCGCTACGTTCTGAGTTCAATTTCTGCCGAGGTCGACTTTGCCTTTCATCCTTTCGGGGTCCATAAATTAAGTACCAGTTACGCACTGGGGTCGATATAATCGACTTAATCCGTTTGTCTGTCCTTGTTTGTCCCCTCTGTGTTTAACCCCTTGTGGGTAGTAAAGAAATAGGTATTTCGTCCGCTGCTACTTTCTGAGTTCAAATTCCGCCAAGGTCCACTTAGCCTTTTTTTTTATCCTTTCGGGGTCGGTGAAATAAGTACTAGTTATGCACTAGTGTCGATGTAATCGACTATCCCCTTTCCCCACCAAAATTTTCAAAACCTTCTGCCAAGAGTAGAAATAATAAATACCATCGTCTTTATCATATTCACCATAATAATCTCCATCTCCGTCACACATTATCATCACCCACATTATCGTCACCTTCAGCATTATTTGTATCCTTTGCCAACGCAAGACATTATTTTTATGGGTTAGCTGAATCGTTAAAGTGTAGGACAGTGTTCCATTGTGGTATTTTCTCCGTTGTGCGTTCTGAGTTCAAATCCCGCTGAGATCAACTATGCCTTTCAACAATTCAAGTACGATAAAATGAAACACCAGTGAAATAACTGTGATCAATTCAATCGATCTACCCCATACTTCGATTTTTCTCTCCTCCTCCTCCTTATCTTTTATCTTTTACTTGTTTTAGGCTTTGGAATGCGGCCATGCTGAGGAATCACCTTCAAGGGGTTAAAAGTAAACAAAGTGACACCAGTACTTATGTTTTTAGTATAAGTCTGGTTCTTTTTCTAAACATTTAAATCAGAAGGATGTAAACAAACAAACACCAGTTGCCAGGTGTTTGTTGGAGACAGGCCCAAGCACAAAGACGCAAATACATATATATATATATATATATATATATATATATATATATATATATATATATATATATATATACGTACATATACTTATATATATACACACACATGCATACATACACACACACATACATCCATACATACATACATACACACATACACACATACATACATACATATATGTGTGTGTATGTATGTTTTTATTTGTGTGTCTGTGTTTGTTCCGCCACCATCATTTGACAACCGACATTGGTGTGATTACGTCCCCGTAACTTAGCGGTTCGGTGAAAGTACCCGATTGAATAAGTACTAGGCTTACAAAGAATAAGTACTGGGATCGATTTTTTCGACTAAAAAAAGGCAGAGCCCCAGCACGGCCGCAGTCAAATGACTGAAACAAATAAAAGAATAAAAGAATGTGACAACCATGTAATTCCGTTGTTATTATTTTCATCCTTTTATACAAATTGAATTCGTTTGCCATCTGTTTTTATGTTTTGAGCCTTATTCTGATATCAACAGATTTACTGATGTTTTATTTCTTTCTCCCACAGAGACAATATACCACGTGTAAATCTTTCTTTCTTTCCTTCTCCTTTTCTTTCATTGCTACCTCCACATTCTGCTGCCTGTTCTAGTTAGGAGAATGTACAATTAAAAGAGAAATGTTTTATCAAGGTAAGAAAATAAAGAAATCTTTCATATGCCAGTCTGTTTCATTTTGAAAAAATATAGAATTCACATTGAGTAGTTGATTTTTAATCATTATTGACATTATGTTTGCTATTATTATTTGTCATGATTATTTTTATTACAAAATTTATTATCATAATTATTATTATTGTTGTTATTATATTATTATTATTATTATTATTATTATTATTATTATTATTATTATTATTATTATTATCATTAAGGCGGTGAGTTGGCAGAAACGTTAGCACGTCGGCCGAAATGCTTAGCGGTATTTCGTCCGTCTTTACGTTCTGAGTTCAAATTCCGTCGAGATCGACTTTGCTTGTCATCCTTTCGGGGTCGATAAATTAAGTACCAGTTGAGCACTGGGGGGGGGGCGATCTAATCAAATAACCTCCTCCCCAAAAATTTCAGATCCTGTGTCTATAGTACAAAGGATTATTATTATTATTATTATTATTATTATTATTATTATTATTATTATTATTATTATTATTATTATTATCATTATTATTGAGTGCATGCCATCAAAGTGACCCTGGGGTAAAATGTACAAAGCCCAATATACCCATCATGACTACCTGTCTGATAAGAGTACACCAGGCACATGCATCACAACCATATGTGCGCGACATGGTGATCTCATATCAAGATAAACAGCACATGACCTTGCAGGTGGGGCCCAGTTAGAATTTTCGTCTGGTTGAGTAGCCCATCCCGCACAAAAGGTCCCTGAATAAGGATTGTTTAACGATGTTGAATAAACCACCCATCTTTCCAGAGGTGAATTATTCAAACCCCAAATAACTCCCTCTCAACACACAGCTATGATGCTCCCCCACTACTTCTGCTTGTGACCAGAGATGTACATATCGTCAGCCACTAAGGGACATGCTCAACTGGTTAAGGTCAAACAACTGACACGCAAATCTGTGGTATTGAGCAGAATATTTGCTGTAGCCCATCTTTTATACCAAGACAAAACAATGTACATGATAACACTTCCAATCAGTTAAGATCAGAAGCCATGAGAGCCACTGCCTTTAATTATCATTGAGTGAGAGAGCAGGTGAGCTGGTAGAATCATTACTACATCAGACAAAATGTTAAGCAGTATTTCTTCCGTCTTTACGTTCTGAGTTCAAAGGCTGCCGATGTCGACATTGTCTTTCCGGGGTCGATTTTTGAAGTATGTCCATGAAATTTGCGTATTTCAATAAACGATTTTAAGAAGCTTGTCGTTGAAGTAGTCGGCAAAATGTCGGGGGAGTAAAATTAGAGATTGGAACAGCTGTGTTTCTGCTACCTTCCACATGCTGAAATAAAGTACCGCCACTTCCACTACCATCACCAGTACCAGCAGAAACACCAACAACAACAACAACAAGAAACATTAAAGCAACAATCATTTTTTTTTAAACAAAAAGGGCATCGACAACAAGAACAACATGAGAAGCAGTAGGAAGAGTCACATGCCAAACAAAGAAACGAGTAGAATTACCAGCGAGAGAGAAGAGTCCGCCGTTATAAAAACAATCAGTATTAGAAGAAGCAGGACTATCAACAGCAACAGAGGTAACAAACATAAGAAGCATCGGCTGAAGGAACTGGAACAACAGCAAGTGGAGGCGCAATGGCCCAGTGGTTAGAGCAGCAGACTCGCGGTCGTAAGAACGCAGTTTCGATTCCCAGACCGGGCATTGTGAGTTTTTATTGAACAAAAAACACCTAAGCTCCACGAACCTCCGGCGGGGGTGGGTGGTGAACCCCGCTGTACTCTTTCACCACAACTTTCTCTCACTCTGTCTTCCTACTTCTACCACAAAGCAGAGGAGGAGGAGGAGGAGGAGGAGGAGGAAGAAGAAGAAGAAGAAGAAGAAGAAGACTAGAAGAAGAAACAGCAAAACCAACTACGACAACACCGGCGAAAGCAATAACACCAGCAGAACCGAAAACAATAGCACCACTACCACCGACAACAACATAAACAATAGCTAGGCTTCCTTGCCTGAAGTAGCTTCTACCAAAGGAGAAGTACGGTCTCTCCTTAGAAGATAAGCAAGCAGAATTAGAGGACACCACTTGATTGAGCAAATTTGAAAGCAGGGGAACAAAGCTTACGAGTTCTCAAACTTTTACTGGAAGTGCAAGAAAGATTGCGTTAGTTTCGCAACAAGTAACCTGAAGACGGCCACAGACGCAAAAGTAGAAGGGCTTCTGCGCGTTGTAATACAGGAAATCCACCATATCTTCAGATCGGGAAAGTTCAGAGGAGAAACCGCTTTGTTTTTGTGTAGTAAACTTAATCCATCGCCACCTTTAACACTAGCGCCTGACCTTTGATTGTCCTTAGCCGAGTCCCTCCCCGCTGCAAAACTCCGAGTCAGGCATTTATTGTGAGTATTCGCACTGCCCCCTTCTTCCTCTCAGTCTCAGAGCTTCTGGTAAAGAGGATATAGCTAATCCATTAGAAGACATCGAAGACCAATCGCATCATCTTCCTGGTTCACATATTAGTGTTGCACATAAGTTAATAATAACCTTAATGGTTTAATCAAACAAAGAAGGCACCGATCTGACAGAATCGTTAGTGCTCCAACATTTCTTCCGGCTCTTTACGAGCTGAGCTCAAATACCATCGAGTTCGAATATGATTTCATCCCTTCGGGGATCAATAACATGAATAGTCAAGTACTGGTGGGTGGGGGCGATATAATTGACTTACCCGCTCCCTTACAAAATTGCTGGCTATAAACCCTACACTGCAACGAAAATAACCAACGACATAACCAAATAGTCAGCGGTTTGTGTATGATGGTGTGATTTCGGTCTTGTGAGTGCTAGGGCTCAAAAAAATATTCTTTTCTACACTAGGCACAAGCCCCGAAACTTGGGAGAGGGAGACAGTCGATTAGATTGACCCCAGTACGCAACTGGTACTTAGTTTATCGACCCTGAAAGGATGAAAGGCAAAGTCGACCTCGGCGGAATTTGAACTCAGAAAGTAGGGGCAGACGAAATACCTATTTCTTTACTACCCACAAGGGGCTAAACACAGAGGGGACAAACAAGAACAGACAAACAGATTAAGTCGATTATATCGACCCCAGTGCGTAAATAGTACTTAATTTAACTACCCCGAAAGGACGAAAGACAAAGTCGACCTCGGCGGAATTTGAACTCAGAACGTAGCAGCAGGCGAAACACCGCTAAGCATTTCGCCCGGCGTGCTAACCATCCTGCCAGCTCACCGCCTTGGCTCCAAAAATATTTAAAAAGCCAAATATGCAAAATCTATGACTTTATGGCCTCGAATACTGGTGGTGAGAAAGGAAAGAAAGAAACCCAGATACTTGGGTTTCTGAGTTGCAGGCAGATTGGAAACCTGCCTAGAAATAGGTTGCTACTCTGCTAAAGGGACTCAAGGAATCTGGTGATGGTATTAGACATGACGACTGATTAAGCCTAACGAAGGAATCGCTTTGTTTGCTTGTTTCTTAGAATATGAACATGGGGAATAATGGGAATGTACGACTGTTTTGTCTGTCTGTCTGTATGTATGTATGTGTATGTATGCATGTATGTATGTATGTATGTATGCATGTATGTATGTATGTATGTATGTATGTATGTATGTATGTATGTATGTATGTAAGTATGTATGCATGTATGAGGCGTAGGAGTGGCTGTGTGGTAAGTAGCTTGCTTACGAACCACATAGTTCCGGGTTCAATCTCCCTGCGTGGCACCTTGGGCAAGTGTCTTCTACTATAGCCTCGGGCCGACCAAAGACTTGTGAGTGGATTTAGTAGACGGAAACTGAAAGAATCCCGTCGTATAAATGTATATGTGTGGTGTGTGTGTGTGTGTGTGTGTGTGTGTGTGTGTGTGTATGTTTGCGTACCTGTGTTTGTCACTCAACATCGCTTGACAAACGATGCTGGTGAGTTTACGTTCCCGTAACTTAGCAGTTCGGCAAAAGAGACCGATAGAATAAGTACTAGGCTTACAAAGAATAAGTCATGGGGTCGATTTGCTCGACTAAAGGCGGTGCTCCAGCATGGCCCTAGTCAAATGACTGAAACAAGTAAAAGAGTAAAAAAAGAGCAAAAGAGTATGTATGTATGTATGTATGTATGTATGTATGTATGTATGTATGTATGTATGTATGTGTGTATGTATGTATATATGTATGTATGTATGTATGTGTGTATGTATGTATGTATGTATGGAGGCAGGCATGGCTGAATAGCTAAGAAGCTCACTTATCAAGAATCGGATCGTAGGTTCGATTCTGCCGCACGGAACACATCTATCAAAATCTCGATTCGTCACAAACAATGAGAATGAAATTGGATTCAGAATGAATTGGGAAGCTGATGGAAGTGAAAGGATTGAACCACAAAGGAAGTTTAATCTAAATAATAAAAGAGACTGGGCCAGGAGTATGAATTTGAATAATGCGCTCATCCATTTTTGAGGCTGCAGGGTACGATATGCTTTTGCCTTGACAGCTATTTCGCGCAGGTTGAATTAACCCTTGACGGCTCCTTCCTTGGCTTGACGACTCTAACTACGTATTTAAAAGTGTGGTGCATCAGGTTAATGGAGAATGCCAAAGAGTGACGTGTTTGGATGTATATAAACATGGTCCGGCAATTATGGTAAATGTATGTACGTATATTCCCGTGCGCGTGTGTGCATGTATACATATATAGGTGTGTGTGTGTGTGTATATATACACATACATACATATATAAATATATGTATATATGTATATCCATATATGTACATATATATATATAATATATATGCACACATATGTATGTGTGCGTATACAAATACACATACATACACATACATATATATGTGTGCATATACATATATACATATATATATTATATATATATATGTACAATATATATATAATATATATGTATATATATATGCACATATATATATATATATATATGTGTGTGTGTGTGTGTGTGTATACATATATATATACATACATATATATGTGTATATATATAATTATATATATACAATATATATGATATATATATGTATATATATATATATACACACAAACATATATATGTATGTGTGTGTATACATACATACAGACATACATAATCACTCTCACACAAAATCATTCGCATACACACACAAACAACGTGTGCGTGCTTGTGTTGTGTTGTATGTGTGCGTTCATTTACGTACATCTTTCACCCTGATATCAGCACGAACCAACATAAGCAGAAACAAAACCGCCATTGCTTCGCGGCGAATGATTAAGGACATCGGTTCCTTTCTCCAACGACGATAAAACCTTGCATTATACGTTACAACACACCACGAGATCACGTGTGTCCTCTACAACGTGCAATCTAAGCAAAGTAAGATTGATTGGATCATAATCCCCTATCGTTGCAAATCTTCTTACCACGTGATCACAATACTAATCCCTAAGGACAACAATGGCACGTTAATCAAAGGCCACCGCACAGAATGCTTTAACTCAGTATTAATAGCCTGGTCAAACAATATTGATGACTTAGTGAGGGAGTCTGGATGTGGTCCAACGTTTGTTAGAAATAGCAGCCGAATCTCCATTATGTCACTGCCTACTGTATAAATCAAATAAAGATTAATTATGTAATGAAGTGCTCGGAGATGATGGTTTGACCCAGGGCTAAACGAAAGCAATAACTGAATAAGTTGTGGCACAAGTCAACGAGGAAACTTGTAGCTAGTCTCTCGGCCTGCGAGAAATAGCAGTCAAAACCTATCTGGTATCATTCTTACGGCTCATATACGTATGTGTGTCTCTGTATGAGAATTTAAATGTGTGTGTTTGTGCGTGTATACTTATATTTATAATTTTTGTCTGATAAATAGGAAGCGTGAGAGAGATAGAGATAAAGATAGAGACAGACAGACAGACTGACAGATAGTTAGATAGATAGATAGATAGATAGATAGATAGATAGATAGATAGATAGATAGATAGATAGATAGATAGATAGATAGATAGATAGATAGATAGATAGATAGATCCGTTTAAAAGCTAATGAAAGTATACATAAAATTCACCCTGATACTAAAAAGGAAATATATACACCTCCTGGCAGCGTCCAGCCTCTCTTCATTTATCTGCGTTTAATTATGCCATTTATTTTTCCTAATTACTAATTATTCACCAGAACACGGGCTATGGCCGTGACCTTTCTGCTTTCCCTCCCATGTAGTGACGTCACGATCGCTAAATTCATTTATCAGCCATTATCGCCTTCATTTTTAATTTCGAATATTTCTCTCCATTTATTTTCTCACTATTTTCCATACAACTGCCAGTAAAACTTTCGAGATTATCGCCAACGCTCTTTCTAATTTTGACACAAGGCCAGAAAGTATGAGAGGTGGGAGGGGGGGGCTAAATTGATGGCCTCGAAATGGTACTTAGTTTATCAATCCCGGAAGGATGAAATACACAGATGACCTAGATGGAATCTGAACTCAAAGCGTAAAGAGCCAGAAGAAATGCAACCAGGCATTTTGTCCGACGCGTTAAGGATTTTTTTCAGCTTTCCACCTTATCCAATAACGCTAATAATAATCCTTTCAACAATAGTAAAGAGGCCAGTAATTTCAGCGAAGTGGTTAAGTCGATTACATTGACCCCAGTTCTCACTTGGTGTGTGTGTCTGTCTGGGTGTCTGTGTGTTTTGTCAACTCCAAAAGGCTTAAAGGAAAAGTTGACATCGACGGATTTCGAACTCAGAAAGAAAATGTTAAAATAATGCTGGTTATCATTTTGTTCGACGCTCTCGCACTTCTACTATTTTGCCGCCTTCTGAAACTTTATCCTTAATTGTGGAATGAGTAAATATATATTTATACTTTAAATACACACACACACACACACACACACACAACACACACACATTGTCCAATATGGCCACTCTTCTTTAAGGTGGCGAGCAGGCAGAAACGTTAGCACGCCGGGCGAAATGCTTAGCAGTATTTCGTCTGTCTTTACGTTCTGGGTTCAAATTCGACTTTGCCTTTCATTCCTTCGGGGTCGATAAATTAAATACTAGTTTCGTACTGGAGTCGATCTAATCGACTGGCACCCTCCCCCAAACATTTCGGGCCTTGTGCCTAAAGTAGAAAAGAACATGTCCAGCCTTCTTATTGCCGAGTAATTTGAGATTTTTGCTATTGGTAGCATATCTTACCACCGAGTAGAATTATGGTAGAAGCAGTATTGGTAGGAGGAGGACAGAAGGTGAAGGATTAGCAACAGGGGCAGCAGTAGTTGCTGGTTTTGTTGTTGTTACTGTTGTTGTTTATTGTAATTATCATGGCCGTTGTAACACAGAGGACAGCGATAGCTTCTGTAGCAGAATTAATAAATGGCAGGGACAAAATAAGAAACTTACTAATGACGTTTTGTCATATTTGTTGTACCTTCGGAATTTCATATCCTGCTGAGATGGGGTAGGGCTTTGCCTTTCATCGTTGTTGTGTTCTTTTGCTGAGGATCAATAAATTAAGTAGCAGTGAAGCATTGAGATCGATATTATTGGATTCGTGATGTTGTTGTTGATTCTTCGCCCCTGCTCGTCTCTGTCCGAGAAGACACACGATCAAAAGATTCTGCAGTAACGACTTCCTGTCTTTTACTCAGATATTAGTCGTGAGGGTGTTTGCTGGTGTGGTGGTGGTGGTGGTGGTGGTGGTGGTGTGAGATTTCGTGGTGGAGGTGTGGTTCGTGCTGGACGTAACGGTATGTGGGGAAGGTTGTGGTGGAGGTGTGGATTTCTTCCGGTGGATGTAACGGCGTATGGTGATAATAGTGTTGTTGTTATTGGTGGTGGTGGTGGGGTGGTGGTGGTGGTGGTGGTGGTGGTGATGGGGTGGTGCCGGCGATTGTGATCTTGGTAGTGGCCCTAGTGGTGGTTGTGATCGTGGTGGTAGTGGCGGTGGTGTTGATAGTGGTGGTGATGGTGGTGGTGGTGATAGTGGTGGTGGTGATGGTGGCGGTGGTGATGGTAATGGTGGTTGTGCTCGTGGGTGGTGGTGATGGTGGTGGTGGTTGTGCTCGTGGGTGGTGGTGATGGTGATGGTGGTGTTGTTGAGGGTGGTGGCGGTGGTCCTACCATTTGTAATGGTGTTGCTGTCAATGCCTCCGATGCTTCTATTCTTCCTTATACCGAGTCAGTCAGTTGTGTTCTTCACATTATGAAACCTAAAGTAATACAAAGATCTACCCGGCGCCTTACCCTGGTATGCCTCTATCTGCTCTCCCATCAACAGGTTACACTACTGTAGGGATTTGAAAATGAATAAAAGATAAAATAAATTGTCAATATGTTATTTTAAGCTTCCATATTTCTTCTTTTTTTTTTGTGGTGTAATCTATAAGTTCTCAAAGTGGGCGCTACCGCCCCCCGGTGGGCGTACCGCCCCCCCGGTGGGCGTCAAGACGTTCCAGATGGGTGCTGGTGCCTAAGGAGGCAGTGGGGGGGCAGTAGAGAAAAAGAAGGCGTTGAGAGGAAGGTAGTAGATTGGGGGACGTTATGAATTTATTATGATATTATTACAGTATTGCATACAAATTATGTAATATTGTATTAGATATCAAATGATTCATAGTATATATAAATTAGTAAATTATAAAATATTTATTTATACATAAAAATAGAGGTGGGGACGCTGGGGATATTTTGCGGTTCGGCA
>NW_021836866.1:0-7500 GCF_006345805.1 Octopus sinensis | reverse complement strand
AAAGTCGACTTCGGTGGAATTTGAACTCAGAACGTAAAGACAGACGAACTAAAATGGAAATTGCAAAAGTGATTTCTTTGTTCTTTTCTACTCAAGGCAAAAGGCCCGAAATGTTTGGGGAGGGTGCCAGTCGAAAAGATCGAACCCTGCACGCAACTGGTACTTTATTTATCGACCCCGAAAGGATGAACGGCAAAGTCGACTTCGGTGGAATTTGAACTCAGAACGTAAAGACAGACGAACTAAAATGGAAATTGTAATAGTGATTTCTTTGTTCTTTTCTACTCAGGGCAAAAGGCCCGAAATGTTTGGGGAGGGAGCCAGTCGATAAGATCGAACCCAGCACGCAACTGGTACTTAATTTATTGACCCTGAAAAGATGGAAGGAAAAGTCGACCTCGGCGGAATTTGAACTCAGAACGTAAAGACAGACGAACTAAAAAGGAAATAGTAATCGTACCTCTTTATTGTTTTCTGGCATTTCCGTAGGTGTATCTACACGTATAGTATATACTCAGACGTGTTCTTAGGGAAGATTTGACTGCTGTTTTTAGCGAGTCGAATGATTACATAGAAGCTCTTTCATAGGAATCCAACAGTATAACTCTAAAGCATTCCTGAGAGCTATAAATCTGATAATGGGACAAATTGAAATCCAGAAATGACCTACAGAACGAAAAGGCTATTTTTTGCATTCTTCATTATATTTATTTCTGTGTTTGTTCGGATTTTTTTTTGTTTTGAAACCAACCAAAAGTTCGATTTTTAGAGATTTTATGGGGCAGGCGTGTCTATGTGGTTGCTAGGAGGGTCTTTTCTTAACCTTATGACCCCGTGTTCGCTTCTGTGTTCTCCTCCACTTTGCCAGCATAGAACTTTGGGCAAAGTGTGTCTGTCTTAGTATATGCGCACACACGCGTGTGTATGTGTGTCCGGTGAAGGCGCGTGGCTTAGTGGTTAGATTACTCAACTCTCGATCATAAGAACGTGATTTCGATTCTCGGCGGTGCGTTGTATCATGGAGCAAGACACTTTTTTTCTTGTTGCTTCAGTCTGCTCAGCTGGCAAAAATAAGGTATGACTGCATTTCAAAGGGTCAGCCTTGTTAGGTTTCTGTGACACGCTGCATCGTCCTAAGAACTACGTTAGAAGGACGCGTGTCTGTGGAGTACTCAGCCACTTGCACGTTAATTCCGCGAGCAGGCTGTTCCGTTGATCGTATCGGGTGGAATATACATCGTCGTCTCAACCGACGGTATGTTTGTATGTGTGTAAGAGAGTCTATATTCTTTTCTTCTCTAGGCACAAGACCCGAAATTTTTTTTTGGGGGGGGGGGGAACAGTCAATTAGATCGACCCCAGTACGCAACAGGTACTTAATTTATCGACTCCGAAAGGATGAAAGACAAAGTCGACCTCGGCGGAATTTGATCACAGAACGTAACGGCAGACGAAATACCTATTACTTTACTACCTACAAGGGACTAAACAGAGAGAGGACAAACAAGGACAGACAAACGGATTAAGTCGATTATATCGACCCCAGTGCGTAAGTGGTACTTAATTTGTCGACCCCGAAAGGATGAAAGGTAAAGTCGACCTCGGCGGAATTTGAACTCACAACGTAAAGACAGATGAAATACCGCTAAGCATTTCGCCCGGCGTGCTAACATGTCTTTCCTACTCTAGGCACAAGGCGCGAAATTTTGTGTAGGAGGGGGCCTGTCAATTAGATCAACCCCAGTAGCCAACTGGTCCTTCATTTATTGAGCCCGAAATGATGAAAGGCAATGTCGACCTCGGTGGAATTTGAACTCAGAATGCAATGACAGATGAAATACCTATTTCTTTATTGCCTACAGGGGCTAAACACAGAGAGGACAAACAAGGACAGACAAACGGATTAAGTCGATTATATCGACCCCAGTGCGTAACTGGTACTTAATTTGTTGACCCCGAAAGGATGAAAGGTAAAGTCGACCGCAGCGGAATTTGAACTCAGAACGTATAAACAGACGAAATACCGCTAAGCATTTCGCCCGGCGTGCTAACGATTCTGCCAACTCACCGCTTTGTGAGAGTCTATGTTAGAGTCTGGTTCAGAGTGGAATGGCAAAAGAAAAGACAATCATCCGTGTGTCACACAATAACATTTGTAGTATTTTGAAACATTTTGATTGTCTCCCTTTGCATCCGGTTAATTTCAAATTTCGTCCACATCCGACGCTGATAAAATAAGTAAAAGAAATAATAATAATAATAATAATAATAATAATAAATAATAATAATAATAATAATAATAATAATAATAATAATATAATCAGATAAAATAATCTAAAACAAGATAAAATAAGAGACAGTACTTGAGAGATGTGAGGGGACAATATATTAGGCTAAAATCTTTTGAAGGTGATGCTACAGCATGGCCGCAACATTGTTACTGGAACTAGTAAAATGACTAAAAACGTAAAATAAAAGCTTGTTCTTATAGAGGTACAGGAGTGGTTATATGGTAAGAAGTTTGCTTCCCAACCACATGTTTTCGGGTTCAGTCCCACTGCATGGCACCTTGGACAAGTGTTTTCTACTATAGCCTCGAACCGGCCAAAGCCTTTGTTAGTGAATTTGGTAGATGGAAACTGAAAGCAGCCTGTCATATATATATATATATATATATATATGTATCTGTGAGTGTGTGCGTGTGCGTGTGGGTTCGTTCCCGACCAACGTTTGTCAACTGGTGTTGGTGTGTTTACGTCCCTCCAAACTAGCTGTGCATCAAAAGTGACCGATAGAATAAGTACCAGGTTTTGCAAAACAAATAATAAGTGTTGGTGTAGATTCATTCGACTAAACTTATTCAAGGTGTTGCCCTAGCATGGCTGCAGTCTAATGATTGAAGCACGTAAGATCTCAAATATATATACACCTATCCAAAACTAAATAATAAAAAAAGATATTCTGAATTTGATTGACTCGGTCTAACGGTCCCCAACCTCATCAAAATTGATTCAAAATATATAAAACTAATACAACAAACAACAAATAAAAAGGAGAAAAAAAACGTCTAAATAAATTATTTTTTTAAAGAATTTATTTTTATTTAATTTTGTCCTGACAACAAATTTGAGAAAAGTTTGTTGTCTATCGGAGGGTTAATAGTTTCATATCTTTAATCCGACTTTCATAATGAAACGTTTAGCGCGTGGCTAATTCAATAGTTGACTTTGATGAGACTGAAAAGAAATGTGGACAACACTAAATTAACAAACATAAAATATTTATTTTTAACAGGAGCAGAGGTTTACAAATAGAAAAAGAGAAAAAATAAAAGAAACTGCTTGGCACAAGACTACCGAGAAACAAAGAGAGAAAGAGAAAGGAAAAGTCTTAATGGCTGTCCACAAATCAGACATTGTTGGTCTTTTGTTGAAATTGGAAGACATTAGCCTGAACGGTGTCTCTTCGTCTTTCTCTTTTATCTTTGACTGGTTTCAGTCATTGGACTGCGACCATGCTGGGGCAACGCCTTGAAGGGTTTAGTCGAACAAATCGGCCCCGAGTAGTTATGCTGTTGCTGACTATTTTTATTTATATTTATTCATTTATTTGTGCGTGTGTGTGTGTGTGTGTGTGTGTGTGTGTGTGTGTGGTACTTCTTACATCGGTCGCTTGCCTTTCATCTTTTCGGAGTCGATAATTAAGTACCAGTTACGTACTGAGATCGATCTAAACAACTGGACCTTCCCCCAAAATTTCAGGCATTGTGCCTATAATAGAAAGGATTATTATTAGTAGTATTATTATTACTATTAGTAGTAGTTTTATTATTACTACTACTACTACTACTACTACTACTACTACTACTACTACTACTAACACAATTATTATTATTATTATTATTATCATTATTATTATTATTATTATTATTATTATTATTATTATATTATTATTATTATTATTATTATTATTATTATTGTTATTATTATTACTATTATTATTACCATCTGTGTATCATACTTAAGGAAGAAGCAAGGCATCACGGGAAGGCAACATTACTGCAGTATTTATAGAAAGAATCATGTACTGCTGGGCGATTTCCTTCTGTTACTGAATATTTATATTTTAAAGCCTAGTATGTCCGTAAGAGACAATATCCTGAGCAAAATCCGCATTTAATTGGGTTTCCTATCATGCATTTGCATTAATTATGATACACTGATGGCCATTTTAATTTAATGCCGGTTATTCTGATATTTTAGACAGTTTAATACGAGTTTTAATGCTTTACCCGATACACAAACCTCCTCTTGTGATGTACAAAACATTGTATTTTAAGGTGTTAGCCTTTTTAAGACATAACATCAGTTTTGTTTTTCTATGTCGTGTTGTTCCCGGGGTTCTTTCACAGAATCTTCTGTTGTGCTAAGCACACGGAGTATCTGTTGTATTAATATTATTTTGTTGGGTGGTGAATACTTTTGAAAATACTTCGTGATTTGCACTGTTTTAGTGTTACATGGTTGTTGAGTATAGTACGTGATAGGCGGCATGTATAGTAATAATGGGCTGCCGTTGTTTAGGATACGCTTTGAGTCATTTTGTTGGGTAATGATCATATATTCATTGTCCCATTGGGTTATAACTGGTATGAGATATGGGCTGGACTTAGTAGAGTTAATTTCAAACAGGATGCATCCTTTGTATGTTCCGTATGTTTTACTTGGGGTGCCAATAAGCCAATTGCTCCAATTATGACTCATATTGTTTTTGCTTTCGTACTGCTCATCTTGTTATTTCAGTTTTCGTGATCCTTATGTTGAGTTGTCAGGTAAATTCGTCCGTTCTTTTCTACTTAGGTCTCCATCGTCGTATGTCTGAAAACAAGGATTATACAGGTAGAGTACAGCTACAATACACCATAAAACACTACAGTAAAAGCAAACTTGCTGCCAGTTCAAATATTCTTGACGCCTATTTGAAACCATGAAAATACCATTGTATTTTGTCCTGTCACCGTGAAAATACCAATGTATTTTGTCCTGTCTTTCTGAAGAGGAAAAATACATGCGCCGAACAGTTTCATTAAGGGGGCGCTGCGAACTGACTGTCTACAGCGATAAATTTTTTCCACGACAAAATACAATTAATGGCTTTCTTGCGGTTTCAAATAAGCCTGAAGCATATTTGAACTGGTAACATTATTACTTAGTGCCGTCACCGGTTACAATAAAAATATTTTTCGTATAAATTCAAATGACATTGAAAAGGATAAAAATGAAAATAAAGAAGCGAACGTATTTATCTGACAAACCAATATATCTACACACTTTTCATTTCCTTTTGGACATGGTTTTGGTCAAATGATAATTATTTCTGGATTATATGGTTGAATAGACATACTTAAGGAGGTTGTAGCTAAGTCTTTCTTTGGTACCTTATTTTGCACCTGTTTATGCCATCTATTTGTTTATCACTTTGAATTGTCGGCTCTGTTGTGTCTCTATATTTTGGGGTATTGAAATGCAGCCGGAAACTATGCAGTCATCCTCCGGATTTGGTTGCGTTGTCTTCAAATGAAGCTGGCGTCATTTTTTACTGTTTTAGTCCTGTAGGTGGCTGCGGTTAAGCACTGCTGTTCTGCAGCTAGTATCAGACATTATATTTTTTCTGCATTTAGCCTCGAGCTTTTCAGCTATTGTTTACTTTCAATCTGACTTCTTCCTTTTGGTCGGCCTTACAGGATACAAGCCCTGGAATGGTCTTTTTTCTCTCACCATGTTTTATATTTATATTTTGGTAATCCATTTCCATCTCAGCTTTTGTTTCCTAACATCTTAAGTTGTTTTCTTCTTGTCTACATTCTATGTTTCTTTGTAACTGGTTCGTTTCATCTTTGTACTTTATCGTTTCCTAACATATATATATATATATATGTAAACGTTTTTGCTTTCTTTATCTTTCGTTATTACGCTTATGAGCTTCACTTTGGTTTGCTTCTGAGTAATTTATTATATGCTTTCTTCGTTCGTTTCATGTGAGTTTTTACTACAAACACCTGGTGATTCTTTGTGTTCCTAAGTTCTAAGCAGCCCTCTGCTTTTATCTTGTTTTTGTAGAGATTGGAGCAGTGTAGACTCTTCCTGTAACCCTACTCCCATCAGTCAGTCTGTTCTTAGTTGTTATTTTGTTGTTTTTTCTTTACTGTCTCCTGTTATATTATTGTATGCTCTGTTGTGTGCAGTGTAAGTTGGAATATCGTTGGGCCTTAATCTTGTACAATAAACTTGTGTGAGTTATTACTACCATTATTAATATCATTAATGCGGTGAGCTGGCAGAATCGCGCCAGACAAAATACTTAGAGGCATTTTGCCCCATCTTTAGGACCTGCGTTCAAACTCCACCGAGATTGATTTTGCCTTGAATCCTTTCGCGGTCTATGGAATAAATACCACTCGAGTAATGGGATCGATGTAATCTAACTAGTTCCCTCCCCAAAATTTCAGACATTGTGCTTTAGGACGAAGGATTATTATTATTATTATTATTATTATTATTATTATTATTATTATTATTATTATTATTATTAAAGCGATGTTATGACAGAATTGTTAGCACGCCTAGGTTAAATGCTTAACGGCATTTGTTCCAGCACTTAACGTTTGGTGTTCAAATTCCGCCAAAATCGACACCAATAACATCACGTGACCTGGATAGACTGTTAGAGGCCTGACGTCTAGGAACCATTTTGAATTTGTTTCATATTCTGTTACTCTTGACGTCTGACGAGTTAGGCTTGCTTTGAGTCAACGAAACTTCAAGTTGCATGGAATTGAGTTAAACTTACTCTAAAATAATATATGTAACTCCAACTGTTAAGTGCCACGCGACTCTTTCCCCCGTTTGTCCCTTCACACGTGATTGTGTGCGTATATATATATATATATATATATATATATATAATAAATATTAGGGAATAAATCCAAATTTACAGGGAAAAAATCAGATTTAGGATTAAATCCAATTTTATAGTAAAATATTATATAATATTAATTAGAGACAAAACCACTATTTTGCAAAACAAACAAGGAAAGACTTAATCAATACGTAAAATTTTAATTTTTAGTTTTTTTTACTTTTTATAAAATTTTATGTATGATTAAGTCTTTCCTTGTTTGTTTTGCAAAATAGTGGTTTTGTCTCTAATTAATATTATATATATATATATATATATATATATATTTGGTCTTATATATTATATGATTGTATGTACTCTTATATATTATATGATTGTGATAATCTTTACTGTCAATATTATATATTATTAAAATTTTAGATTAGTATTTTGTATGGAATATGTCTCGCAGCATGGTTTTGGACGGGTTTTTCATTGACTGAGTTGTGAATGGTGGTTCGTCACTAAAATTAGTTATATACATTATTATATATATTACGAAATTATGTCTAATATCTTATACTGAATTTTACCTGTAAGGTT
>NW_021836865.1:35000-49001 GCF_006345805.1 Octopus sinensis | reverse complement strand
CATATATATATATATATATATATATATATATATATATATATATATATGTACATATAAATATGTATATATACTTATTTCTTTACTACCCACAAGGTGCTAAACACAGAGGGGACAAACAAGGACAGACACACGGATTAAGTTGATTACATCGACCCCAGTGCATAACTGGTACTTAATTTATCGACCCCGAAAGGATGAAAGGCAAAGTCGACCTCGGCGAGGTTTGAACTCAGAACGTAACGGCAGCCGAAATACTGCTAAGCATTTCGCCCGGTGTGCTAACGCTTCTGCCAGCTTGCCGCCTTATGTATATATGTATATATACCATCACCATATACACACACATGCGTGCATGTGTGTATGAGATTGTGTGTGTGTGTGTACATGTGTTTGTCTATATATATATATCATTTAATAAATTTGACCCAGCTCCATACAATTTAGTAGGCTCATTGTGTAAAACCTAATTCAACAGGCTTTTAGAAAGATGTACTCCTCACTTCTACTCGTACCAAATGTGTTAAGCACCATTTTTTTTCATTTATCCACTCACTTGTATGTCTATATAAATACATGAGTATATATATATATAATATAGACCTATTTGGAAAGTCATTGCTGGTGAGGATTTTATGGGGTCAGAGTGCAAATGCTGCCTCAACCTTTCTTAGTTGCCTGTTATGACACACAGAAGAAATGTTGGTTTATTCTTTGACATGCCAGTCCCCGCACAGCACAAGAACAACATTAAATGAAGTGTTTTGCTCAAGAACGCAACATCACAACAACCACCTGGTCTGGGAATCGAACCTACAATCTGATGACTGTGAGTGCAACACACTAACCTCTAAGCTACACACCTTTACATATGTGCACACGCACACACACAAGGGGAAGTCAAAAATTATCTGCATTTTCGCCATAATATATCTTTATTATTGTCACATTTCCTTCTGTGCATGTGTGCTTATAGTTGGTACTATTGTGGTCATGTGATCAAAGTTTGAGCCTGATCGCACCATTTTCCTTTCTGGCTTTACAGTGTAAGTATGGCCATTCCACTAGCAATGTGCACCAAAGAAGAACAAAGGGCAGTGATCCAATTTCTCTAGTTGGAAGGTATGTCAGGTGCTGAAAATTTTCCACAATGAGCTCGGCTTCCATAAAGTCTGTGCAAAATGGGTGTCAACAGAGCTTACTGCAGAGCACAAGTGCAAATGACTTGAGGTCTGCCAACGTTTACTCAATCGCTTCAACAATGAGGGCGAGGAAATTTTGAGCAGAATTATCACAGGAGAAGAAACGTGGGTCTGTCATTATGAGACAGAGTGTGGGGTGGAAACATCCTGGCTTGCCAGCAATGAAGAAATTCAAGACTTAGTCTTCCATGGGAAAAGTGATGCTAACCCTTTTTTGGGACTCAAAAGGGCGTATACTGGAAGACTACCTGGAGAAAGGGTGTATGATCAACAGTGTAAGATACAGTGCTTTGCTAGCCAAGAAACTGAAGCCAGCAATTTGCACCAAACACCGAAGCCTATTTTCGAAGAAAATTTTTGTTGTTGCATGACAATGCGTGCCCACACATGGCTGCCCAGACTACTGAAACCATTAACCAATTGTGCCAAAAGCCTCCAATGAATTTCAGCACCTGCCACACCTTACGACCAGAGAAATTGGATCACTGTGCTTTGTTCTTCTTTGGTGCACATTGCAAGTAGAGTGGCCATGCTTACACTGTAAAGTCAGAAAGGAAAATGGCAAGATAAGGCTCAAACTTTGATCATGAGAGCACAATAATACCATAGTGTGACAATAATAAAGGTATGTCATGGCGAAAGTGCAGATGATTTTTTTACTTCACCTTCTGTATGTATGTGTGTGTGTGTGTGTGTATATATATATATATATATATATATATGGAGGTGCAATGGCCCAGTGGTTAGGGCAGTGGACTCGCAGTCATAGGATAGCAGTTTCGATTCCCATACCAGACGTTGTGAGTGTTTATTGAGTGAAAACACCTTAAGCTCCACAAAGCTCCGGCAAGGGGTGGCGGTGATCCCTGCTGTACACTTTCGCCACAACTTTTTATCACTCTTTCTTCTGTTGGCCTGCTCGCTTAGCCAGTGGGGTGGCATCATTTGAAAGCTAAAACAATGCGAAGCGCATTGTGACCAGCGATGTGTAGCAACATCTGATAACCTGGTCGGTCATAGT
This sequence comes from Octopus sinensis, assembly GCF_006345805.1. Taxonomy (NCBI): domain Eukaryota; kingdom Metazoa; phylum Mollusca; class Cephalopoda; order Octopoda; family Octopodidae; genus Octopus; species Octopus sinensis. Next base: position 46,781 of record NW_021836865.1, on the reverse strand, counting down.
GATATATAATATATATCAAAGCACCCAGTCCACTCTATAAAATGGTCGGCCTTAGGAAAGGTATCCTGCCCTAACACCATGCCAAAGCAGACAGTAGAGCTTGGCACAGTCCCCAGGTTTACCAGCACCTGTTAAATTGTCCAACCCATGTCAACATGGAAGATGGATGTTAAATGATAATGATAATATATATATATATATATATATATATCATCATCATTGTTTAATGTCTACTTTCCATGCTGGCATGGGTTGGACGCTTTGACTGAGGACTGATCTGGCAAAGTTTCTACAGCTGGATGCCCTTCCTAATGCCAACCACTCCAAGAGTGTAGTGGGTGCTTTTACGTGCCACCGGCACAAGGGCCAGTTAGGCAGTTCTGGCAACAACCACACTCAAAAGGTGTTTTTACATGCTTGCCTGCACGGGAGCCAGTCTGTGAACCTGGCAATGACCACACTCGGATGAGTGCCAATCAGGCAGTACTGTCATTGGCCACATCAGCGATTTTGATTTGTTTACACTTGCCAAAATAGGTCTTTGCAAGCAAAGTTCATTGTCCAATGAATGATGGGTACTCATAAGTGGGCTGGTTACACCCAACATTCGGATGTGATTTTAATGTTCCACTGATACAAGTGCCAATCAGGTGGTACTGTCGTCGGCCATGTCAGCAATTTTGATTTTTGATTTCACTTGCCTCAACAGGTCTTCACAAGCAAATTTTATTGTCCAATGGATGAGAGGTATTCATAAGTAGGCTGGTTACACCCACTAGCATAGGCCATGGGCTATGGTCTCACTTGGCTTTTTGAGTCTTCTCAAGCACAGCATATCTCCAAAGGTCTCGGTCACTAGTCATTGCCTTGGTAAGGCCCAATGTTCGAAGGTAGTGGTTCACCACCTCATCCAAGGTTTTCCTGGGTCTACCTCTTCCACAGGTTCCCTCAACTGCTAGGGTGTGACACTTTTCCACACAGCTGTCCTCATTCATTCACAACACATGACCATACCAGCGCAGTTGTCTCTCTTGAACACCACATCTGATGCTTCTTAAATTCAACTTTTCTCTCAGGGTGCTTACACTCTTGTCGTGTATGCACACTGACACTACACATCCAGCAGAGCATACTGGCTTCATTCCTTGCAAGCTTACGCATGTCCTCAGCAGTCACGGCCCATGTTTCACTGCCATGTAGCATGGCTGTTTGTACACATGTGCCATACAGTCTACCTTTTACTCTGAGCAAGAGGCCCTTTTTCACCAGCAGAGGTGGGAGCTCTCTGAACTTTGCCCAAGCTATTCTTATTCTAGCAGCTACACTTTCAGTGCACCCTCATCCGCTACTGACTTGGTCCCCTAGGTAATGGAAGCTATCAACTACTTCTAGTTTTTCTCCCTGGAATGTGGCGGTAGTTGTTCTCGGCACATTTTCAGTGTTTATTGCTCCTGAGCATTTGCCACATACAAAACTATCTTCCCAGTTAGCCTCCCTTTGATATTGCTGCACCTCTTTTGTGTCCATAGCTTACACTGGGTACATCTTATAGAGTTTCTACCTACGCCTTTTCTACAGATCGAGCAGGGCCATCTACCTGAAGGGATTTGTAGTTTGTCTGCCTTCCTACTTATTAAGATTTTAGTTTTAGCTAGGTTGACTTTAAGGCCCTTTGATTCTAATCTTTGCTTCCACACCTGAAACTTTTCTTCTAGTTCTGATAGTGACTCAGCTATTACAGCAAGGTCATCAGCATAGAGGAGCTCTCAGGGGCATCTTGTCTCGAATTCCTCTGTTATTGCCTGGAGGACTATGATGAATAAGAGGGGGCTGAGGACTGATCCTTGGTGGACCCCTACCCTTACTCAGAATTCTTCACTCTACTTGTTGCCAACCCTCACATTACTGACAGCATCCCTGTACATTGCTTGCACAGCTCTCACTAACCATTCATCTATCCCTAGTTTCCTCATTGTCTATCAGATAAGGGATCGGGGGACCCTGTCAAGGCTTTCTCCATGTCAACAAAAGCCAGGTTTATCTTTGGCTAGGTATTTCTCTTGCAACACACACACACACACACACATATATATATATATATACATATATCCACATACATACATATACATACATACATAACTACATACATATGGTTATATGGTTAGGAAACTGAGTTTGCAGCCATGTGATTTTGAGTTGTCTCAAATCACAGTATCTTGGGCCTAGTGTCTTCTACAATAGCCATAATGAGATCAATGAATTGTGAGTAAATTTGGGAAATGAATATTTTCTGGAAGTCCATCGTATATGTGTGTGTCCCACCCACTACTTGAGAAATGGTGTTGGTTTGTTTATGTCCCAATCATTTAGTAGTTCCCCACAAGACACCAACAGAATAATTCCCATACATAAAAAAAGAAAAGTACTGTGCTCAAATATTTCAACTAAAGCCTTCAAGGCAGTAAGTACCCCAGCATGGATGCAATCTAATGACTGAAACAAAATACATATATATATATATAGAAACAGACAGACACACACACACACACATACATACATACATATATATATACATACATGGTTGTTGCCCCTCGTTATCGAGTATGGCCATTGAACGAAGCTTAATCAATGTTGTTATCATGCAATGCCTGTGCAAGAAGATTTTTTTTTGAAGTGAGGAAAGGCTGTGCACTGAGTCAATCCCACTCACTAAGCAACAGCAGCCGTAATCTGAAAAGAAAAACAAGTCAACATCATCGGTAACCACTGAGCCGCAGGTTTTATGTCAGAGTTATCCCAGTTACCTGAGTTACCTTCTCTTAGAAGGATTCCCTAACAAAGGCTAGGAGTCCTTCACTCCCAATGGTTTAACTGCACGATCGGGTATTCAGTCCGATTATTTTTATGTCCCCGTGCATGATACATCCTTAAGACATTTATTGGATGGCCGTTGACTCTCAAGAGTTCCTCCGCCCTTTGACGGGTTTTATTTTTCATCCTGCAGGGTGTCCAATAAACACCCTCCTCACCAAGCAAGCTTGGTAGGGTTGCCGGTTTAGTCGCCGACGACCCGACCATGCAACAGGTTGTACTGGGTTACATGTTACCAGTAGCACTCGAAAGTGACCTGACATAACATATATGTTATAACATACATACATGTATATTTGATATCATTAATTTCCATGTTCGCATGGATGAGACAAGTTTTCATTATGATGCTTTCCTGCTTATCGTGTTCCTCAATCATCTCCCTTGTAAATTTTAATCTCTTAAGATATTATCATTTCTCTTTGGTGTCTCTTTGTCTTCCTCATTTAGATGTTCCTTCCGTTCATTAGGATCACTTGGCACTTCTTTACTCAACTTCCATCATCCATATGAGTCATATGTCTCTCCTGAAACCATTTCAGTATTCTCTGTTGTTCACTACATCTGATTCTTGTTATACCCAGATATTTCTATCCCTAGTTCATTTGTTCTCTGACACTCATCCACATTACAGATTACACATCCAGTCAGGCATGCCCAAGAAATTTCTTCCTGATTGTTAAACATTCTCTGTGTTCACATTTGATTACAGTAATGAAATACCCACATACCATTACTGTGCAACATCAAACTTTAGCACAATAAACATCGGACTATTCTACCTTTCACATAGAAAAGATCCTTTTGTTACCATAGTGATGACAGCTCTCTGAATTTTTTCTACCTCATTCTTACTCTGGTTACTTAGCTTATGGAATGTTTACCCCACTCCCAACACACACAATTGCTAATGAGGTCATCCAGTAATGAAAACCTTCAACTACTTATATAAATTACACCAAGCATTACAATGAACCTGTTTCACTTGAACTCTTTCTGTAACTCTTCTATATAAAAGGCAGTCTTGTGCACTTAGGTATCAAAAGGGTTAAGTATTCAAGAATGCATGTGTATATGTGAGCATATATATGTGTGTACACACATATATATATATCATCATCATCATCATTTAACGTCCGCTTTCCATGCTAGCATGGGTTGGACGGTTCAACTGGGGTTTGGGAAGCCAGAAGGCTGCACCAGGCCCAGTCTGATCTGGCAGTGTTTCTACGGCTGGATGCCCTTCCTAACGCCAACCACTCCGTGAGTGTAGTGGGTGCATTTTACGTGCCACCGGCACAGGTGCCAGTCGAGGCTGGCAGATGGCCACGATCGGATGGTGCTTTTTACGTGCCACCGGCACGGGGACCAGATGAAGCTGGCAACAGCACACACACACACATATAAGTTATTAGTGAGGGATTACCAATCCATGCAAAATCCTTCAGAAACTCTGTTGGTACAGTGAGCTGATAATAATGTTTAGATTAGTAAAGAACTCCACATATATTGTAGCAGGGTCCAAGGCAATAGGTCATCACCATTCTGTATTGTAAATCCATGGTTGTGATCTATACTGGTTTTTACACAGTGATTGACATACAAGATAAGGCATAAATAATGGCCATTATAAACATTTCTTAATTATACTAAAACAATAAAAAAAAGTATGTAATGACCTTTATTTATGCCTTGTCTTACATTATATATATATATATATATATATATATATTTGAGTAGTTGAATGTCGAAAATAAAGGAATTTTGTTAATTTGTCATTCAGCTCCATTCTTTCATATATATATATATATATATATATATATATACACACACACATATATGTATATACCATCAACAGCATACACTTGCGCACACTGACACAGTAACCAACATTTGTGCATATGGATGGGTGTGGCAAGGGATATTCCATGAGCTTAGTAACCAGAGTAAGAAGTAAGAATGTGGTAGAAAAGGTTCAGGGACCTGTTACCACTCTTAATAATAATAATAATAATAATAATAATAATAATAAAACATTATGTACAGTGCTCAGGTGCACTACAACTCATCTAAAGTGTATATATAATCAGGTGTAGTTTCGGCAGATTTCGGAAAGCATGAGGGCCTTAAAGGATGCAGTGTCATGGCAGTCAACAACTGACGCAGGCAGTTTATTCCATGCTTCAGCAACTCTGAGCTTCAAAAGATGTTTCCGAAAGTCATGGGAGCTGTGTTGTTTTCTGACTTTGTAGGCATGTCCACGTGTGTTAGACACATGGAGATCAAAAAGGTGTTCAGTGTTGTTGTTGGTGAGGTGGTTGATAACTTTGTGGGTGTTTACCAAGTCCGTCGCCAGACGCCAGAGCTTCAGTGAATCCATGCCCAGGGAAACAAGGCGCTCAGAATATGGTAGGTGTCTGATGGAGGGTATGCGTTTGGTTGCACGTCTCTGGACAGATTCCAGGAGGTCAATGTTCTGAGCAAGAGAGGGGTTCCAAACTGATAATGCGAATTATCGTCTTGTAACAATTATCGTCTTGTAACAAAAAGATTCCTTCTATATGAAAGGTAGAACAAAATGATGTTACCACCACATATCACAGCTACATCATGCTAACAGCACACACCATGAAACTATGATCCAAGATTCCTTATTCCACCAGCCTGCCTCAGATTCTACTATACTTCTTATGTATACACAATTTACATTAAATACACAATACATAATTCCTCCCAACTGTTTTTCAACATACTGAGCTAGGACACTTCCTAGAAGACTATGGAGTTCAGTTCAGTCTACTTTCTAGGCTTTCATACATCAAATCTTCTTTAACCCCTTAGTATTCAGATTACTCTGTTAAATGTGCTGCTCATTTTATTCAAATTGCTTATATATATATATCTATTACAATTAATAAGAGGAATGACCACTAAAGTGGATTCCTATATGCTAGAAATAGACGTCAAATCGCCTTACCACAAGAGAGTGTGTTCTCAAGAAAAAACCCAGCAAACGCCAAAATGTAAAAAATACACTCTTTTGTGGGAAGGCGATTTGACGTCTATTTCTAGTGTACAGGATTCCACTTTAGTGGTTATTCCTCTTATTAATTGTAATATAATTTTTAAATCTTCGGATTTGTTTTTAATATATTAGACCACTGGTTTAAAAATTGATGTTGATCAGTATTTTAATTTAATTATATATATATATATAATATATGAGGTGGTATCAAAAAGTTCCTGAACTAGTTCTCTAGTGCACCAACAGATGGCAGTACATGGTTGCATGTACAGTAAGAGCTAGCAGTGACCTTCATGAGGCAGTGTGCCAAATGACAAAACTGTGTTTACTTAGCAAGGTGTTAAATTTGTGTTTTTGTGATCATGTGTATGCTGTAGTCTGCCATTTTGTCATGGACAGGAAGTTGGAACAAAGAGCCAATGTGAAATTTTGTGTTGAACTTGGGAAGTCTGCTACAGAGACATTGAGCATATTTCAGCAAGCTTGCAGCAATGAGGCAATGGGTCGTACGCAATGTTTCAAGTGGCATGAGTGCTTCAAAAATGAAAGAACGTCCCTGGAAGATGACGAGCGATCTGGAAGACCCGCCACCCCAGGAAATGTATAGGAAATTCCTCAGCTTGTGCATGCGGATTGTCAGAGGACACTCTATGACATTGCTGATGTTGTTGGTCAGCCGTATCGGTCTGTGCAGGTAATACTAATGTCTGAATTGAACATGTGGTGTGTCTCTGCCAAGTTTGTTCCCTGCCTGTTGGGCATTGAGCAGAAAGAACATTGCATTGAAGTTTGTCAAGAATCTCTGTCAGTATGCTACTGATGACTCATCCGTCATGTCAAGGTTCATCACTGGTACCATGAACTAGGTCTACGGGTATGACCCTGAGATGAAGCAGCAGTTGTCAGCATGGAAGTGTCCATCATCTATCTGCATGACCAAAGAAGGCACAACAGAGCTGAAGCTCAATCAAAAGCATGCTCATTGTTTTTTTTTTCAACATCCACAGTATTGTGCATCAAAAATTTGTCCCACAGGGCCAGACTGCCAATTGAGAGATCTACTGCAACATTACCTTAGATCACCTTGTCTGATGATACAGAATTCCTAATTTAAAATAATCTGAAGGGCGGCGAGCTGGCAGAAACGATAGCGTGCCGGGCGAAATGCTTAGCGGTATTTCGTCTGTCGTTACGTTCTGAGTTCAAATTCCGCTGAGGTTGACTTGGCCTTTCATCCTTTCGGGGTCGATAAATAAAGTACTAGTTTCGCACTGGGGTCGATGTAATCAACTTAATCCCTTTGTCTGTCCTTGTTTGTCCCTTCTACGTTTAGCCCCTTGTGGACAATAAAGAAATATAAAATAATCTTAAAACCATTCATCAAAATTTAGAGTAATCTAAATTAAAACAGTTTGTCAAAATTTCAATTAAATCTATGTTCCAAATGCCAGCTTCATGATGACAGTTGTTTTACTAAATTCGTCATTATTTTCTTAATTAATTTAAATGAAGGTAGTGCATTTCATTAGAAATATGGTAATGAAATGGTTAGACTATTCTGTAATTGCCTGAAGAAGTAAAATAAACAGGAAGGGGTTGAGAACTGTGTTGGATGGAAATTTACTTTCATACTGATGGATGGAAGCACTCCGTCGGTTACGACGATGGGGGTTCCAGTTGATCCGAATCAACGGAACAGCCTACTCGTGAAATTAACATGTAAGTGGCTGAGCACTCCACAGACACGTGTACCCTTAACGTAGTTCTCGGGGATATTCAGCGTGACACAGAGAGTGACAAGGCCGGCCCCTTGAAATACAGGTACAACAGAAACAGGAAGTAAGAGAGAAAGTTGTGGTGAAAGAGTACAGCAGGGATCACCACCATCCCCTGCCGGAGCCTCGTGGAGCTTTTAGGTGTTTTCGCTCAATAAACACTCACAACGCCCGGTCTGGGAATCGAAACCGCGATCCTATGACCGCGAGTCCGCTGCCCTAACCACTGGGCCATTGCGCCTCCACTTTCATACTAAACTCCTTGTAGAATCATTTCTAATGCTATCAGTTTTTTGGGGGTTTTTCTTCTTCTTTTTGTTAAATGTACTTTACTCAATTTACGGCAGGTTTTTAGACTTTAGTTTTTAGTGTTAGAAAGACAATCGTATTTATAATGACAGATTCATTGAAATCATGGAAATCAAAGGAATGTTTATAGATAATGACATTAAATGTTACTGCTGTCATGGTGACAGTTTGTTGAACTTAAAAGCTATATATCACCACATATGTGTGTGTGTGCGTGTGTTGGATAAGTATGATTGAATAAGCTTCACTGGAAGATAGTGTCTGGTGGACATTCTTTCACAGCTGGCAGCAATGGTTTGATTAATGTCCTTGGGTTTTGGTTACTGTCTTTTGATGCTTACTGTCTTTTGCAATATCACTAGGTGCTCTTCTTAGCATCATTCACTTTACTAGGTATTCTTTCATCATCAGTTTAACATCCACTTTTTCATGCTCACATGGTTTGGAAGAAATTTTCTTTGAGATGGATACTCTATGTTTGGATGCCCTTCTTGTGACCATCCCTCACCTGTCTCCAAGCAAGGTAATATTCCCACATGATCAGACATGTTTTCACAGAAAATTGGAAATGAAGATCACTGATGATGGTGACACTCTTTTACAGCTATCACATGGTATCAAGGCAAGGAGACAGTAATATACTTGCATATTTATTCATAGTTCTGGATTGAGTTCCTCTGTGTGGCACCTTGGGCAAGTGTCTTCTACTATAGCCTGAGGCTAACCAAAACCTCGTGAGTGAATTTGGCAAATGGATACTGAAAGAGCATATATACATATATATCGGGTCATTAAGAATGAAATGTCCAATTTTCTTATGCACCAAGTTTGGCAGTAGGTTAACTCTAATGGTTTATCTTGACAATTCTTTGTTTTACAACATTGGTCCGTTGCCAGCTTCGCCTGGCCCCCATGCCGAAAGCACCATCCGCTCGTGTCCGTCACCAGCCTCGCTTGGCCCCCGTGCTAGTGGCACGTAAAAGCACCATCCGTTCGTGTTCGTTGCCAGCCTCGCCTGGCCCCCGTGCCGAAAGCACCATCCGCTTGTGTCCGTCGCCAGCCTCGTTTGGTCCCCGTGCCGGTGGCACGTAAAAGCACCATCCGTTCGTGTTCATTGCCAGCCTCGCCTGGCCCCCATGATGGTGGCACGTAAAAAGCACCATCTGTCCGTGGCCGTTTGCCAGCTCCGTCTGGCACCTGTGCAGGTGGCACGTAAAAAGCACCCACTACACTCACGGAGTGGTTGGCGTTAGGAAGGGCATCCAGCCGTAGAAACACTGCCAGATCAGACTGGGCCTGATGCAGCCTTCTGGCTTCACAGACCCCAGTTGAACCGTCCAACCCATGCTAGCATGGAAAGTGGACGCTAAATGGTGATGATGATGATGATAATGAAGAGTTACATCATCACTTTTTGAAATGCAATTCATGGTGTCCGATTACATTGTGAGTTTGCTCTTGTAAATCAATTTTTGTGAACCCATTCATGTTGTTTATGAATATGAGTTCCATCATGGAGCCAATGCATCCCAGATAGCGCTTGAAACATCAATGAGGTGTTTCATGAAGATGTGGTGAATGAGCATACTGTACGTTGATAGCTTAAGTTTTGGTCTGGTGACTTTACTCTTGAAAATCATCCCTGTGGCAGACCTGAGACCAAGGAGATGAGCTAGAACATGTAGTGGAAGCGGAAACACCTCAAACTATGTGTAACTTAGCAGTAAGGTTTGATATTTTGATTCCAACTATATTGGACCATCTGAAATAAATCGGCACAATAAAGAAGCTGGATAAGTGGGTACCACAGGAATTGAACAAGCATTAAATGACACATCGTCTTGAAACTTGCTGTTCTTTGCTGTCACAGCATAAAAGCGAACCATTTTTGCATCGTATAGTTACGTGTGATGAAAAATGGATTCTTTTCAACAATAACATGAGTTCTGCATGGTAGCTAGATAGAGATGAAGTATCAAAACACAATCCAAAAAAAGCTAATGATCTCTGTTTGGTGGTCCAGTGCTAGTGTCATCCACAACAGCTTCATGAGACCTGGTAAGTCAATTACAGCAGATGTATACATCAACCAGTTGGATGAAATAACGAGGGAGCTTGCAATTAAACAACCGAGATTGGTCAACAGAGATAGGCTAATTCTCTTGCAAGACAATGCTCAGCCACATGTTGCACAAAGAACGCTACTCATGTTACAAGAACTGAACTTGGAAGTACTTTGTCATTCATCATATTCCCCAGACCTTGCACCAACTGACTATCACGGTACCAGGCATTAGACAACTTTTTGGAAGGAAAAAACTTCAAATCTGTAGAAGATGCAAAAACAGACTTTCATGATTTCATCACCACTTGCTCTCCAGAATTCTTTGCTGCTGGCATAAATAAATTACTGATAAAATGGCAAAATTGTGTTGATAATTTAGGTGCATACTTTGATTAACTGCATTGCTTTTTGTTGAGATAAAATAAAATAAACTCTTAGTTCAAAATCAGACATTCCATTCTTAATGACCTGATATATACACACACACACACACAAACGTGTGTGAGTGTGACTTTGCATCTGTGTTTGTCTCCCACCAATACTTGACAACAGGTGTTGGTGTTTACATCCCCATAACTTAGCAGTTTGGCAAAACAAGTAAAAGATAAAAGATGAAAACATAATATATATATATATATATTGGGACCCCCTTCGGTCATGACATTGACCATGGGATTGCACCTAGAATGTTACCCTCCTAGTCACAAGTCTGGGCAAGGTGGTTCATGGAAGACCAGCAGTCGCCCATGCATACCAGCCTCCCCTCTCCATGCCACCAGTGTTATCCAAAGGAAAGGCAAAGGCCGATACAGCTTGGCACCAGTGACGTCGCAACTCATTTCTACAGCTGAGTCAACTGGAGCAACGTGAAATAAAGTGTCTTGCTCAAGAACACAACACGCAGCCCGGTCCGTGATTCAAGCTTACAACCTCACGATCGTAAGCTCGACGCTCTAACCACTGAGCCATACATATACACACATACATACACATGTGCACAATTGGCTTCCTTCAGCTTCTGTCTACCAAATCCATTCATAAAGCTTCGGCCAGCCTGGAGCTATAGTAGAAGACATTAACCCAAGGTGTCTAATAGTGGGATTGAACCCAAAACTATGTGGTTAGGAAGCAAACTTCTTATCACACAGTTGCAGTCATCCGTCTTCAGCAGGACTAAAAAGTTCTCTTACCTATTGTTTCTGCTTATTTACCAACTCTTCCCCAGAGTATTCTGTACATTTTATTATACCTCAATCCTTAGTGAGTTTACCTTATACTCTTTGTCCTCACCACTCAACGGTGTTTCCATTCATTCAAATGTCTTCATTGGCTTAACTCTTCTTTATCACTAATGATCATTCTCTCCTCCATGACTCTTCATTGATACCTATCACTCTCACCATCATCCTTTTCTATTTCCAGCCTTCAGCTGCTCTCTTTTGCTATTACACACATTATTGTGACACTACCATGCTCATACTGTTTCTTATCCAATCCCCACAGCAAAAACAAAACACGTAGCTATTACTGTCTCTCTTCTATTACTCACTCACCTACCGATCTCTTCTTTTGATCTCTCTTCTATTCACCAGTTTTATGTTTGCTTTCAAAGAAAAAGGGAGAAAACATAGAGTAAATTAAAGACTTCAGTATGCTCTGTTATGTGGTTTTTGAGTGAAGTAAGACATCATTTTGAGAACATGACAAACTCTCAAGTGCTGGTACAATGAAATTCA
>NW_021836865.1:20000-25000 GCF_006345805.1 Octopus sinensis | reverse complement strand
GGCTCCCACCTCTGTCTCTCTGTTTTTCTCCCTCCCCCTCACCCGTCTCTCTCTCTTTATTTTCTCTCCCCACCACTCTCCTCCCTCCTCTCTCCCTCACTTTGTGTTTTCCTCCCTCCCTCTTTTCCCTCACACACACATTTCGTCTCTTTCACATTTATCTCTGTCTCTTTCTCTCTTTCACACCGTTGTCTCTCTTACATACGCGATAGGTCCTCTCCCCCACTTCTAATCCTAAATCTGTCTGTCTATCTTTCTCTCCTCCCCTCTCTCTTTCTCTCTCACTCACACACACACATGATTCAATTTCTTCCCCACCTCTGTCTCTGCCGCCTCTTTCACTCAAACACCTTTTTACTCAAACTCTCTATTTGCACACTCTTTATTCTCTTTTGACTCTCTCTGTCTCGAACTTCCCTCACTCACTCCTATACACACTATTACTGTCTTTATTATTATTTTCTAGAATATCTCTTACAAAATCTAACTTCCCTTCACTTACATCTAACATCTACAAAATCTAACTTCCCACACATACATTAATTACTGTCTGTTTAGCTTTCGATTGCCGTATTTCTCCGTCTATCTCTATCTGTCTCACACAAGCAGCTGTAACTGTCCTTATCCTTATTCACTCATCCTCTCTGACACTGTAACTTTCTCCATTTCTGTATCCATTTCTCTCCACGCTGTCGCACACTCCCTCTCTCTCATTGTCTTGCTCTTACGCTCACACGTACGCACACACGTACGTACGCAGACACACACACACATGCACACACGCACGCACGCATGCACACACACACACACACATTTGTGCTTTCCACAAACTCCCTCCTTTGCTCACACTCACACTCATATATCCAGTTGTAACATATTTTTCTTCAAATTCCGTTGTAACCAAACTACGCTTTTCATTTTTTTCGTGGGATCAATAAAATACAGCATTATTTAAAGAACTGGGGTCAAGACCATCAACCATAACATCTCCTCTAAATTTTAGGTATTGTGTCTATAAACAATATTTTTCCATTTTCCATTAAAATCATCTTTAGGTTTCCCCCACCCTTTCTCTCTCACGCTCACACACACTCACGCACATACACATACATATACATACAAATACACTTACGTCGCTTTGCCTCCCGTTTCACTCAGATTTTCTCGTTCTAACTCTCCTTCACAGCTGCTCTGTTGCTCTCCTTCCCTCTCTGTCACCAGCACACACTCTCCATCTCTAATACTCTAATTCTATCGCTCAATATCTTATCTCTCTTACTATGTCTTTCACGCTCTAACTCTCCTTCATACACTTTCTTTTTTTCACTCTATACTTCTCTCACAGCTCTGACGATTCGTCTCTTTCTCTTTCAAATACATCGTTCAAATTAACCCCTCTCAAAACCATCTCTCACACTAGTCTCCCTGTCTTTCCTTTTCCATCACTTTATATGCGTCACTTTCTTTTTGCTCTCTCTTTCTCCTTATCTCCCTCTAACACCTTATTTCTCTATCTTAAACACTCATTTCTCTCGATCTTGTTTTCTCTTTCTTCTTCTCAGTCCCACCCCGCTGAGTCTTTTCTCGTTCAAATACTCTTTCTCCATTCTTATCTCTTCTATCACTCAACTTCTTTGTTCTACCTCTGCCTTGCTCTGCTACTCTTTCTCTATCCTTTTCCCTCCTATCACTCAAACTCTCTGGGTCTGTCCCTCCCTTGTTCAGATACTCTTTCTCCATTCTTTTCCTCCTATCACTCAACCTCTCTTGGTCCGCCCTTCTCCATTCCCTACCTACACACTTTGTTATTGTTTAATTCTGCACCTTTACCTTAGTTCGTGTCTTATGCTGTCACCATTGTTTACGCTCATCTTTACCCTCTCCTTTTTTTCTATCCATCTGCACGCCTGTTTCTCCCTTTACATACTCTGTCACTTCTCACTTTCTCTCTCTCATGTTTTTACTGCTTCTGTCTTTGATTTCTATTCTGTCACGTAGACTCTATTCTTGTTCTTCTCACACTCTCTTCTCTCCATCATGTCTCATTATTTTCTTTCCTAACCTCTTTGTCTCTCTTCCTCTCTCTAATACACACCATACTTTTCCATTTTTTTTAACGCTCTACCTCCTCTCTGTCCTTCCATATTTTCTCTCGGCCTTTATTCACAACGCTCTGGGCTTTAGCCAGTGGGACGAGTGCTACAGATGAGCCGAGAATGTTCCAGACCAAACATGCACTCAACACTCCATTCAGACATGATTGAGTTTGGACTTGGCCACACACGCACAGGTTGCTGCTCTCGTCCAACTTCCAATTCTCTCCCTCTCTCTCTCTCTCTCTTGTACTATCTATCTATCTATCTATCTATCTATCTATCTATCTATCTATCTATCTATCTATCTATCTATCTATCTATCTATCTATCTATCATCTATCTATCTATCTGTCTGTCTGTCTGTCTCCATACATACATACATACACACACGATATATTTCTTTTGTCCTGTATTCGTCTCTCATTGCTTCTGCTCGTCCATTCTCCTTGCCCTCTTTCTTTACGCTTCTCTCACGCCACTCATTTTCTATTTTACCATTATATAATTCGTTAAATTTTCCCACACCATCCTCGCTTCCGCTCTTTGTCCTTCTTACTCTTTTGACACACTCTTATAACACCTCTCTTATTGTCTTCATTCAAATTATATGTATTTTGTCTCATTCTCATTCTTTTCTCTGTCTTTTCCTTTCTTTTATTCACTCTAATTCTCCTATTCTTTTGCCATTTCATTCTCTCACTTTCTCCCTCTAAGTTTACTTCTCTTTTCCATTCATTCATTCATTCATTTTTCTGATTTTGTTCGTATTTTTTCTCCCCCTATCAACCGTTTCTTCCAAAATCGTATCTCTTCCTTTCTTGACTCATTCTTTCATACCCAATTGACTTCTTGTTTCTGTTTACTCCGCTTTCTCATTCTATAGTTACATTACGTTTCTCTCCGTGTTAATCTTTGATATAGACGGGAGTAAGCAAGAAAGAAACAGAGAAAGAGTAAAGGAGAGAGAGTACGAATCAAAGAGATGGGGTGGGGTGAAGAAAGAGAAGGTTTAAGGAAGAAAAGGGATGAAAAAATGAAAGAGAATGAAAGCTAATAAAGGAGAAGATTGAGAATAAGAGGGGGAAATAACCAAAGTGAGAATTCCAGAGAAAGAGAGAACGATAGGGAGAGAGGAAAAAAGAATGAGTGAAAGGTAGGTAAGTATGTACGTATGTATGTATGTATGTGTGTATGTATGTGTGTGTATGTATGTATGTATGCATGTATATATGCATGTATGTATGTATGTATGTATGTATGTATGTATGTATGTATGTATGTATGTATGTATGTGTTTATGTATGTATGTATGTATGTATATGTACGTTTGTATGTAGTATGTATGTATGTATGTGTGTACATATGTATGTATGTGTGTATATATGTATGTATGTGTGTGTATGTATGTGTGTATGTATGAATGTATGTATGTGTGTATATATATAAATATATATATATATATATATATATATATATATGATAGATAGATAGAAAGGTAAGTAGATACGTAGGTAGACAGGTAGGTAGAGAGAGAATGAGATAACCTAGGAGAGAAGAATTTAGAGAGAAAGTGGTAATGATACGGAAAGGAACTGAAAGAGAAAGCAAGGAGATAAGAGGTGGCGAATACACACAGGTGTCTATGCTCCCTGGAGTCACTGCGTATCTCTCAACGATAACCAATACTTTTATTTTTCGTTCTTTTATTTTCGTCGCGATTTCACTCACTGATCTGTGGCCATTCTGGGGCTCAGCCTTCGAAATCAACTACAGGTCTGTTATTCAAACGGTATATTATTTTAATGAACTTTCGGGGTCGATAAATTAAGTACCAGTTACGCACTGGGGTCGATGTAATCGACTTAATACCTATGTCTGTCCTTGTTTGTCCCCTCTGTCTTTAGCCCCTTGTGGGTAATAAAGAAATAGGTATATTATTTTAATGAACTTGGAAGGATGGATGAAAAAGTGGCTTAGACGGGAGTTTGAACTCAAAGCACAAAAATTCATGAATTAACTATTGCACTGTATTTTGTCTGACGCTGTATTTTGTCTACCACTCACAGTCAATATATTTCTGACATTTAATCTATCTGTTACTAGTACCAAAGTTATGACATGTCATAACTGCATCAATAACAGATAAACATCATAGCATGATAGCGTCATATAGCTTCTATAGTGGTCACTTGATATGTCGTCTGCTCTCCACATTAGGTCACGTGACACACACCACATACACATGCGCACACACTCTGTTCATTTCTCTTACTTTCACTTAATGTTTCTTTCTCGGTGTCTGTTTTTCTTTCCCAAACCTCTTAAGCTTTCTACTTCTTCTCAGTAGTAATATATGCTTCATCGTCATCTCTCTCTCTTTTTCACTTTCTCTTACATTCGCTACTCTTTTCATTTTCTCCAGTCTTTCCTATCTCCTTTACTCTCTCTCTTTCTTCATCTTTTCGCCATTTCTGATTGATTATTTTGTCCTTCTCTTCCTTTCATTTTTTTCACTCTCTGTGATGTTTCACTTTCTCTCTTACTCCTCTTTTCTCTCTTACTATTCCTTCTCTGTTTAACTCTTCATCTTATCATTTCTTCCCCATCTATTCCTCTTTCTTTCTCTTTCACTCTCTCTCTCTCTCATTCTATGACTCCCCCTTCCCTCCTTCTCTTACTCACGATCCTCCTCACATTCACCCACTTTACTACGCTTTCATCTCAACCAAATTGCCGTCGATGTTACCATCTGACCAATCATAACATTCTTCACCACATTACATCATTGAACGTAACTCGTCTTCCGCTTTCGATCTGCTACTTTCACTTCCCTTTCCTCATCCTGCTTCTCTTTCTTTCTCTTTTTCTCTCTTCATCCCCATCGTTCTCCCTCATAATACATAT